>NC_135957.1:30260226-30342726 GCF_053455715.1 Rhinoraja longicauda
GCACCAACCAGCGATCCCTACACATTAACCCGATCCCCTCCACACACTAGAGACAATTTTTACATTTAAACCAACCCAATTAACCTACAAATCTGTACGCCTTTGCAGTGTGTGAGGAAACTGAAGGTGAGAATTGTTGAAATTTGACCACATCCCACCTTGATGGGAATATCAGGACAAAACAACAGGATTGGTGTAAATGGGTGGATAATGATCATCACAGATTCTACGGGCCAAGGGGGCTGTTTCCTTGCTGTATGATTCAATGGGTTGAAGACAAATTGGAGCTACTTGGAAAATATATGTCAGAGGACACTAGTATGGTTCATAGAAATGTATATGTGAGATGTGTGTGTCGCACAGTAAACTCCAACCATAGGATCATCCACAATTGACAAAAGTACTGAACCCAAATGCTGAATTTTCCATTCAAAATTTGCGACGTAAGAGATTTTATGCATTTTAGACTGAATCCCACAACCCAGTCATCTGTTTTAATACATAACAGATGAAGGGAAATGATTTACAAGATAAAATAGATGTGCCTTTGGGTTGGATCAGAGTGGTAACATTTTCAGCAGAGATAGGAAGGGAAAAAGGTGATACGGCAATATAAGTGATGGATTCAATCATAGCATTAGAACATAAAGATACCCTGGAGGTTGCATTAAGATACAATCCAAACGGATAGAGTTAAGAAATAAAAAAGGAAATGGCTCTATATTTGGTGTGCATTACAGGCCAATAATAGTGGGTAAATTTAACTATCCAAGACAAACTGCAGTGAATGGAGTCAAGGTGATTTTTTTTGTTCTTAAGTACACCCAGGGGCACTGCCTAGATTAAAATGAACAATTCCAATAAGGAAGGAAGCATTGCTTAATTTAATTCCACAAAATTAAAAGGGATAAATGACTGAAACAAAATCAAAGAAGCTGACCAAAAAAAATGAAGAAAATAAGCAAATTAACAGAAAAGGGAAATAGAATAGGCATTTTAAGCACAAAGAAGCTGAAGTAATAATAAAATATTGAAGTACTGGAGTAACTCAGCTGGTCAGGCAGCATCTCTGAAGAACAAGGATAGGTGACCTTACGGGTCGAGATGCTTCTTCGGGTTGATTGTGGCCAGAGGAGCTAAAGGATAAATTGGATAGAATCACAGAGAGACAAAGGTGTGAATCTATTTGTAGAGTACAAAGGATTATTGGACATTAAAATCAAACTGATATTGGTGTTTACAAAATATGGTGAAGTTAAAAAAGTAGTTCACAGCAGGAAGAACAGTCTGAAGAAGTGTCTCAACCCGAATCATCACCCATTCCTTCTCTCCAGAGATACTGCTGAGTTACTCCAGCTTTTTGTGTCTGTCTTCTATTTAAACCAGCATCTGCAGCTCCTTCCTACACAACAGGAAGAACAACAGGTTCAGCAATCTACACAAAAGGGAATTGGTTCTGAAAGATAAGCAGCACTTGAGGTGGATGGCCTCAGCCTGAGGATGTTGATAGCAGTCAAAGAGGAAATAACAAAGGAACTATGGATGATGTGCAGGCAGATTAGAGTTGGGCATGGCAACATGTTCATCACAGACATTGTGGACTGAAAGGCATGTTCCTGTGCCATGCTGTTGCTTCCGCGCTGTATCTCTAAAACTAAACAGGGCGGCACAGTTGCATAGGGGTAGAGCTACTGCCTTACAGCACCAGAAACCCGGGTTGAATCCTTATTACGGGTGCTTGTCTGTACAGAGTTTGTACGTTGTCCCCGTGACCTGCGTGGGTTTTCTCCGACACTCCAAAAATGTACAGGTTTGTAGGTTAATTGGCATGGTATATAAAAATTTTAAAAATTGTCCCTAGTGTGTATAGGATACTGTTACTGTGTGTGAATCCCTGGTCGGTGCAGACTCGGTGGGCCGAAGGGCCTGTTTTCTGTGTGGTATCTCTAAGCGAAACTAATCTAAACTGTGCTGGACTGTTCTTTGCTCTCTGTTCTTAACAACAGTGGCACACCTGGTAGAGCTGCTGCCTCACAGCACCAGAGCAACTAGCATGGACTTTTTGTAATCAAATCATGTTTGTCAAATTTGATATAACTTTCTTCAATAACTGAATGATTAAATAGGCCATGCAATAGAATGTGCTGTCTAACAAGAAGTACGGTAGAAAAATTCAAATATATGGTTGTAAGAGGAAAGATCACAGATGGATAGAAAATGGAATCTTTGAAGTAAAATTGGGAAATTTGATAAATATTTGCAACAAAAGGAAATCCAAGGCAGTGTAGATAAAAGAGAAACATGAATATTAGCAATTAGATACAGAGGCCAAATGGCCTTCATCTGTTCTGCGAACTCACATTGCTCGAAGACGTTTTATATTTCTACAAGATGTAAGAGTTACGTTGGTCAAAACAATTTTTACTTTGTAAAAGAGATGAGATATGAAATTGAAATGGGTGACCCGGCGGTGCTGCGGTAGAATTGCTGCCTCACATTGGCCAGAGACCCGGGTTCGATCCTGACTATGGGTACTCTCTGGGGCACTAACTGTACAGAGTTTGTACATTCGCACCGTGATCTGCGTGGGTTTTTTCCGGGATCTCCAGTTTCCTCCCACACTCCAAAGACGAACAGGTTTGTAGGTCAATTGGCTTGGTATAATTGTAAATTGTCCCTCGTGCATGTAGGATACTGTTAATTTGTGGGGACCGCAGGTTGGCATTGGACCGGGTAGGCCGAAGGGCCTGTTTCCAAGCTATATCTCTAAACTAAACCAAACTAAACACTGTAATATGTTACAGTTCTAATGATTAACATAGATATAAAAAATAAAAAGTAATGGTGTAACTCAGCGAGTCTGGCAGCATCTCCGGAGAATTATGGATAGGTGACGATTCACATTGGGACATATGATCCTTAACATAGATACTTTGTATTAAATGGTTGGTGTGAGCAAGTGGACCGAAGGGCCTGTTTCCATGCTGTATGATTCTGTGACTTTATGACAATAACGTAAACATCAATAAAAGTCTTGGATCACATGACAATGTAAATACCAAAATAGGTTTTGGATCACATGACAATGCTCAAGCCAATAATGTGTAAACAAGAGTTAGAAGTGATGATTTACTGGCACAATCATAATTGATATTTCTTTAAATAAAATTTTGCAATATAAGAATTGAAAACATCTTTATTCTTTGGTGCCATGACTCCAACCATGTTGAATAAGTTAATAGTGCTACTCATATCGAGCTTTGAATCAATCCAGCTATGAAATTTCAGCAAGTTCAAGATTTACAAAATCACATCAGCAAAAAAAAAGTTTTGTGATCTCTCTATTTTATAATTGGTATAAGATAAAGTAGTGAACCAAGTTTTGTTTTCTACCGAAAGGACCATGCATTTGTACTACACTTTCTTAATCCACTGGGTGCCCAAGCATTTGACCACTCAATTATTGCTTTTGACCTATAATCTTTATAGAAACAAAAACAGCACTTAATTTATAGTTGTGGTCCCACAAACAGCTAACAAAATAATGGCCAGACGTTCTGACTTTTCGATGGTGTTGGCTGATAGAGGAATGTTGGCCGGAACATCAGGAGAACATCTTGTTCTTCAATTAGTTTAATTGGGACCTTTATGCCTACCTAAATAGGCAGGCAAAGCTTCAGTATAATGTCCCATCCAAAAATATAGCTTCAATAAAGCTAAACCTTCTGCAGCATGCCAATGAACTGTTCAGCCTAGATAATATGCATTGGCTCCAAATGGAATCGAAACTTGCATCAAGAAATATAAACTAAGCTGCAGGTTTTCTCCTCTTTGAAAATCTGAACGCATAGCCACAACCTATGGTTGAGATGGAAAGATAGACCAGCCATGATTGAATGGCGGAGTAGACCTGATGAACCGGATGGCCTAATTCTGCTCGTAGAACCTATGAAACTATGAATAACTATATTGCTTATTTAGTGCTAAACCTGTTGATAACTGTCAGTCAAAGATGTCTACCTGCTTAAGACATCCAACCTTAAATCTACCCTGAATTCTATTCCATCCGGTATTTCTTTGCATACATGTATTTCACTGGGCTTGATGATGAAGCACATTAAAGCTCCAGTACATTTTGTAGACATGATTGTCAGATTGACTTAATTAGTTTCCTACATTACCGTGGTTCCATGGCAGCACTTCACACTAATTCAGGCCCTTGGGCAAGTTCCTCTAGATCCCATGGATCACCATAAGGCAGAGATAGATAGATTCTTGATTAGTACAGGTTTCAGAGGTTATGGGGAGAAGGCAGGAGAATGGGGTTAAGAGGGAGAGATAGATCAGCCATAATTGAATGGCGGAGTAGACTTGATGGGCCGAATGGTCTGATTCCGCTCCTATCACTTATGACCATTTGTACTCTCCTGGTCATCACCTGCAGTATCCTGGCATGACCACTCCCATTCCTATATCAACCCCATAATATAAATCCCCCCTACCTGTGGCTGCACTGATTTTGCTGCATCCAGTTCTTCCACTTGATGAGAAGCGGAAAGCTAAATGCTCCATCATGTTCTCCCCTTGACCATTAATTACCCATTGTATTAATACCTCCTTTCCCTCTCTTCCAAACCCCAGGATCCACTTGCTCCCACTCCCATCTGCAGCATTCTCAGGGATCCATGCGTTCAGCTATTCCACTTGTAATTCCTATCCGCGACTACCGCACAATCCCTTTTCCCACCCTAACCCTGTTCACCCCCTAAATTCCCAGCTGATATATAATCTGAGCATAAAGATCTATAACAGATGAAATTGATGGATACAAACATGGGAACAGAACTGGCACTGATGGGCAGAAAGCCCACAATGGTCCATCGGAGCTGGCACTGATCTATCATATCATATACATACAGCCGGAAACAGGCCGTTTCGGCCCTCCAAGTCCGTGCCGCCCAGTGATCCCCGCACATTAACACTACCCTACACCCACTAGGGACAATTTTTACATTTACCCAGCCAATTAACCTACATACCTGTACGTCTTTGGAGTGTGGGAGGAAACCGAAGATCTCGGAGAAAACCCACGCAGGTCACGGGGAGAACGTACAAACTCCTTACAGTGCAGCACCCGTAGTCAGGATCGAACCTGAGTCTCCGGCGCTGCATTCGCTGTAAAGCAGCAACTCTACCGCTGCGCTACCGTGCCCCAGAAGGAGTCTTTCCCCCCCTGTTAGTTTGTTGCCATCCCTGTCCTTGCAGTGATGTATTGAGTCAGTATTGAGCCCTGAACTGGGATCACAGCCAGGAGCTTCAAAGATGTTACAATTATTATCCTTACCCAAAACCACGAGAATACTTTGCAGGGTCTAGTCTCCCAGTGATTTATGCTTTCCACAATCTACCTGCACGGGAACTGATCTGTTCTGCATCTTTTCATACCTCTAGTTTCCCTCTCCACTGACTCTCAGTATGAAGAAGGGTCTCGACCCGAAACGTCGCCTATTCCTTTTCTCCAGAGATGCTGCCTGACCCACTGAATTACTCCAACATTTTGTGATTATCTTCGGTGTAAACCAGCATCTGCCATTCCTTCCTACACAGCTTAGGCTTGTGGATCAATAGACAATAGACAATAGGTGCAGGAGTAGGCCAGTCGGCCCTTTGAGCCAGCACCACCGTTCAATGTAATCATGGCTGATCATTCTCAATCAGTACCCCGTTCCTGCCTTCTCCCCATACCCCCTGACTCTGCTATCCTTAAGAGCTCTGTCGAGCTCTCTCTTGAATGCATTGTCTATTGTCTATTGTCTATTGTGCCAACAAGCATAACCCACTTCTGTACCAAACCTGTCCCAAAATCACTTTAATCTCTCACATTTCCATCAACTTCCCTCCCCATTCCCTGCATTCCAGGGGTAGGTTAGAGTTGCCAATTAACCTACAATCCCTCTTTTTTTCTGGAGATATTGGAGGAAACTGGAGGACCCAGAGGAAACCAACACTTTCATCGGGAGAACGTGCAAACTCACTTCCAGCAGAGCTGCTGGATAGCTTTAAGTTGTAAGTGCCCCAGAAGGAGTTTTTTCCCCCCCTGTTAGTTTGTTGCCATCCCTGTCCTTGCAGTGATGTATTGAGTCAGTATTGAGCCCTGAACTGGGATCACAGCCAGGAGCTTCAAAGATGTTACAATTATTATCCTTACCCAAAACCACGAGAATACTTTGCAGGGTCTAGTCTCCCAGTGATTTATGCTTTCCACAATCTACCTGCACGGGAAGATACCTAATAGCTCCCTCCAACTGTTTATTGGAGGGGAGGGCTGACGCTTTGATGTTAATGGTATTTGAATGGTATTTGAATGGTGTTTTAGCAAGCCTTTTGGCTAACAGCCTTTCTAATGCAGCATAGTAGAAAAATTATTGTATGAAACACTGTTCCAACTTGTAACTTTGATCTAACCAAACCTTACATCTGTTTTTACAAACTCTGATTCTGAAATAACTGTCACAGTCAATGAAAAAAGAGCTTCAGGTTCCAATTTTCCAAGCAACAGCTGCAAGAGCATTTCAAACTGCTGCGTTAACTCCATTATTGTGTACAAAATGGTCACAATGAATCCCCAGAGCGCAACATTGTTCGACGAGAATTTTCCCAGTCTGTGACTCATAGCGCTGTGGCCATGGCACTATGTTTAAACCCCATGGCACTGGCACTATGTTTAAACCCCATAGCACTGTGGCCATGGCGCTATGTTTAAACCCCATGGCGCTGTGGCCATGGCGCTATGTTTAAACCCCATGCACTGTGGCCATGGCGCTATGTTTAAACCCCATGGCACTGTGGCCATGGCGCTATGTTTAAACCCCATGCACTGTGGCCATGTCACTATGTTTAAACCCCATGGCGCTGTGGCCATGGCGCTATGTTTAAACCCCATGCACTGTGGCCATGTCACTATGTTTAAACCCCATGGTGCTGTGGCCATGGCGCTATGTTTAAACCCCATGGCGCTGTTGCCATGGCGCTATGTTTAAACCCCATGCACTGTGGCCATGGCGCTATGTTTAAACCCCATGGCACTGTGGCCATGGCGCTATGTTTAAACCCCATGGCACTGTGGCCATGGCGCTATGTTTAAACCCCATGCACTGTGGCCATGGCGCTATGTTTAAACCCCATGGCGCTGTGGCCATGGCGCTATGTTTAAACCCCATGGCACTGTGGCCATGGCGCTATGTTTAAACCCCATGGCGCTGTGGCCATGGCGCTATGTTTAAACCCCATGCACTGTGGCCATGTCACTATGTTTAAACCCCATGGCACTGTGGCCATGGCGCTATGTTTAAACCCCATGGCACTGGCCATGGCGCTATGTTTAAACCCCATGGCGCTGGCACTATGTTTAAACCCCATGGCGCTGTGGCCATGACGCTATGTTTAAACCCCATGGCGCTGGCACTATGTTTAAACCCCATGGCACTTTGGCCATGGTGCTATGTTTAAACCCCATGGCACTGGCCATGGCGCTATGTTTAAACCCCATGGCGCTGGCGCTATGGTTAAACCCCATGGCACTGTGGCCATGGCGCTATGTTTAAATTCCCACCCGCTAAGCCGACAGCGCTCTGTTTAAACCTTTACGCGCCAAGTCTGTAGTGCTGTGTGTATTGATTTGCACATCAAGTCTGCAGCGCTGTGTATTGCTTTATGTGGCAGTCTGCGGCTGATAGCGCTTTGTTCCCGGGGGGGGGGCTTGTTAGGATGCAGCCCCCACCATTGGTTATAGTTTGAATATGGGATCAGCACTATTGGCCAGGACTTACCGGCGGTTAGTTCAACAGCTGATTTCTTACCTGTATGAAGGCAGGCGCCAGTAAGCCAGAAGTTAGTTCAAATTCATGTACGAGAGGGGTTCACCGACGGGCTGAGTCGTGATCAGCACCGCAGATGGATAGGTGCAGGAGTAGGCCATTCGGCCCTTCGAGCCAGCACCACTCTTCTCGTCAGATCCTTGAACCTGTTCCCTTCCAACAGAAATACAGTGACATTTTCATTTTAAATCACTTTGCTATCTAAAGTGCTATCTAAATACTTAAAGCCCTTTTCTGCTAAATTGTCTGTCAATCAGATTTTTTTAATACAGTGATCTGAATATGGTCTCATATGGTGTTTTAGTTTATTCTTACCTATAATCCAACACTTTCATAAGGTCTAAAATAGAACATATGATGGGATGGGCAGAGGATGTATTGCTGATAAACTTTATATAGAGATGAAATTACATTCGTCCCTGCACCATCCGATGTTAATCTGTGAAAGTATCGCACTAATCCTTCCACTATTTACAGCTTCTTTTTGCAGAGATTTTCTAATGATCCATGTGAGTCAGAAAATATAGAAGACAGAACATAGAAAACATAGAAAAATAGGTGCAGGAGTAGGCCATTTGGCCCTTCGAGCCAGCACCGCCATTCAATATGATCATGGCTGATCATCTAAAATCAGTACCCCGTTCCTGCTTTTTCCCCATATCCCTTGATTCCTTTAGCTCTGAGAGTTAAATCTAATACTGCAAATAAAATATTGGCTTTATTTGGGCAAAGGCTCCTGTGCCTGGTGTGTGTGTGTGTGTGTGTGTGTGTGTGTGTGTGTGTGTGTGTGTGTGTGTGTGTGTGTGTGTGTGTGTGTGTGTGTGTGTGTGTGTGTGTGTGTGTGTGTGTGTGTGTGTGTGTGTGTGTGTGTGTGTGTGTGTGTGTGTATGTGTGTTTTTAGCTTATTTTAGTTTAGAGATAAGGCACAGAAACAGGCCCTTTGAACCAATAAGTCCGCACTGACTAACAATCTCCGCTCATTAACACTATCCTACACACACTAGGGACAATTTACATTTATACCATGCCAATTAACCTACAAACCTGTACGTCTTTGGAATATGGGAGGAAACCTAAAATCGCAGAGAAAACCCAAGGTCACGGAGAGAATGTACAAACTCCATCCATACAGACAGTCATGCAGTCATGATCGAACCTGGGTCTCTGCCGCTGTAAGGCAACAACTCTACCGCTATGCCACGGTGCCGCCCTGTGTGTGTGTGTGTGTGTGTGTGTGTGTGTGTGTGTGTGTGTGTGTGTGTGTGTGTGTGTGTGTGTGTGTGTGTGTGTGTGTGTGTGTGTGTGTGTGTGTATGTATGCGTGTGCAAGTGTGTCTGTGTGGGTGGGTGCACGTGTGTATATTTGTGAGTGTGCACATGCACATGCACACGTGCGTACACATGTGTTTACATTGAGTAGTTAATGCACACTTGCCCATGTCACAACTATGTGTATGCTCTCCAATCCATGAGCTTAAGCATCCATCCAGCAGAGTCAGGACAATATGTTTCATTTCTCTTGCCAGTGAATATCATATGTCATAGGAGCAGAATTAGGCCATTCTTGTCATCGAGTCTACTCCGCCATTCAATCATGACTGATCTATCTTTCCCTCTCAGCCCCAATCTCCTGCCTTTTCCCCATAACCTTTGACGCCGTTACTAATCAAGAATCTGTTAATCTCCGCTTTAAAAATACCCAATGACTTGGCCTCCACAGACGTCTGTGGCAATGAATTGCATAGATTGACCACCCTCTGACTAAAGAAATTCCTGGTCATCTCCTTGCTAAAGGTACATCCTTGTATTTGAGACTGTGCCCTCTCGTCGTACACTCTCCCACTAGCGGAAGCATCCCCTCCACATCCACCCTTTCACTGGCGGAAGCCTTTCACTGTTTGGTAAGTTTCTATGAGGTCCCCCTTCATCCTTCTAAACTCCAGCGAGTACAGGCCCAGTGCCATCATACGCTTATCATATGTTAACCCAATGGTTCAATTGTGCTTTATTGACACGTGCACACTGCACAGTGAAATTCTTTTTTCCACAGATCTTTGAACCACTGGTTAATGTTAACATCACCCATTCAGCGAAAATCCAGTAGAAATGGTAGAAAGAGTGTGGCACCTCTACCAACCCAGCTGCCAAGTGTACTTTTGGAAAAGTCTGCATTTTCCACTTTGGCATCAAATATCTCTGCACCTCCGAAACTGGAGTGGAGAGGAACTACCTGAAGAAAAAAACTTCAAAAGCAATTTATTTGAATGACAAGTGTGTGTGTGTGGGGGCCTTCCCAGGCATGTGATAAGATGCTGTGTGAATGTAAGCTTTTTATTTGCTTTCTTTCCAAAGCGAATTTGCACATCCTGAGACAAGCCTGCTGATGCAGCTCCATTGTGCCGTATCTGTGCAGGCACACAGAAAAGGCTTTATACACCCCCGTTCATCAATGATTTACCTTAATGTTTGTTTTGGGGAAGGCATTTTACTTCGGTCTGCCTTTGTCCACCTCCTCCCATGCATCACCGGCCTAGGTAATGAGACAAACCTGATCAGCATCCTGGCAAAACAAAACTGGAACCTCAACAAAACAGTCCTGAATGCAGTAAGCCTGCTGGCAATTTAAGGATTAGAGACAATGCTGAGAATGCTGTGAGATAAGGGGTTGCCATGACTGACCCTTCCTTACAGCGGGTGGGACATAGAAGAAACCCCAAACTAACAGAAGTGGGCCAGTACTGGATTCAGAAATTCTCAAAGGAATTGTGAGTGCCAGAAACCTGGAGACAGAGGTTGATATGATCACTCTATACTTCCAAAAATTTAATTAACAGCATAACTTTCTCCGCAGTTCAAGCCCTCCAGAAGTTTAGCCTCCGAAGAAATTGACTTTGCATTTTTCAGCTTTTGATGTGATGTATAAGTGATGCCAAAAATATTTTATATGAGTAGGAAGGAAGATAGACACAAGAAGTAACTCAGTGGGACAGGCAACATACCTGAATCTCAGACAGGCAGTCTGAAGAAGGGTCTCGACCCAAAACATCACCCATTCCTTCTCTCTAAAGATGCTGCCTGTCCCGCTGAGTTACTCCAGCTTTTTGTGAATATTTTATATGAGACAGGTTATTAATTAAAAATATGGAAAGAAAATTGTTCCATAGATACAAGTTTAGAGTCCAATGAAAGGTTGAATGATCAGTCCTGGTTGCTTCATTTTCAACCTCTTGCGCTTGCACCAGTCAACAGTGCATTGTGATAAGGAAATTCGCCTTATCTCAAAAAGGTAGGCTGCAAACACTCTAGTTGAAATAAACATCCATCCGACAGACAGCAGTTGGTCTAAGCGAGAAAATTACTTTGAGATAAATATTCATTTCACTGATACCTCACATTGAATTCCTAACATCAGCTGGTTTGCTTTTATTTTACAGGTTTCTTTTTTCACAGCTTGTTAATTTTATATGCGCCTTTATTGAGAACCAAGCATTAAACAAACACATCTCCAACAGCAATTCTTCAGAACTACCTTGCCTCTGCTCATTCACGGCTATGCTTCAGGGTGGAGAATGAGCAAATGAAACTCTGGTGACTTTAACTCATTCCAGTTTTTGCCCTTTCCAACTGCGGTTGTTCTCTGTTCAACAGCCTTCTACTGACACAGAGATTGGCATCATGGATTTAGAGTGGGGTGTCACAGGTGCAAATCTTTATCCCATGTCTATGTGGTATATTATTGGTTCCACTGGAAAACTGCACTCACCAGAAATACGAAGATAGACACAAAAAGCTGGAGTAACTCAGCGGTACAGGCAGCATCTCTGGAGAGAAGGAATGGGTGATGTTTCGGGCCGAGACCCTTCTTCAGACCAGAAATACCTTTGTTATCACTCAATTGTACTATTCCAGTACATCCCTCATTCTCTGTAAACTAGACAACATCCAAAACTCTCATTCCCGCATAGTTTAGTTTCCTCATTATCCATGCTTATCCACACAAGCCCTTGGTTAAGCAATGATTCTGTGTTAAACTTCTCACCCTTGTACTCAAACCCCTTAAATTGGCTCAACCCTTCCTATTCCTGCCATCCCCTCCATCCCAAAAATCGTTTCTGTCCTCCTCCAACAGATTTCTCTTTTCCCTTTAAGTGATCTGATAGACAACTTAATTTCTTAATAACCTGATCTCATTATTTTTTGCTAAAGTTGCTCTTTAAAACTTACTTCTTTGGTCAATCTTGCAGCCATTTTTTTCAAAAATCTCTTGGCCTGGCTCTGTGCTGGTTTTGTTTTCCAACATTGTTGTAAAACACTCCAGAGCGTCTTTATTGCATTAACGGCACCATATACAGTAAATACCTTTAGTTGTTGTTGAACGAGGTGGTTCAGTGGTTAGAGGCTCATTGGATATTCACTTTTTCTGTGAATGTCAAGGCCTAGAAGCAGTGAACAATCCCTGCTCATTGTCAGTAATCAGAATTCAAGTCTCATTTAAATGAACAAGACCAAAAGACACCTGCTGGGTATCCCCAGGCATCTTGACAGGGCACAGGCTTGGATGCTGTGGCCACTACATTGCCAAAAGCAATATTTAATTAGTTTCCAGGATGCGGCATCACTGGCCAGTTGAACTCAGGTTTCTGCATGTGTAGGGAGGAGCTGCAGATGCTGGTTTAAACCGAGGATAGACACAAAAAGCTGGAGTAACTCAGCGGGTCAGACAGCATCTCTGAAGAAAAGGAATGGGTGACATTTCGGGTCAAGTCTGAAGAAGGGTCTCAACCCAAAATGTCGCCTATTCCTTTTCTCCAGAGATGCTGCCTGACCCGCTGAGTTACTCCAGCTTTTTGTCTATCTCAGGTTTCTGCATTCTTTGTCGAGGCCTCTGAGTTACTCATCCAGCAGGTTAACCACAGAACCACGAGTAAAGAGGTCTGAGAGGTTGGGGGGTGGTGTAACCCACAGTTGTGTGCATTCATCACAAGAAGCTCTATGCCAGCAGCATCAGCAGCAGCGACCGTTTCTCTCTAGCAAAGATTGGTATTGGTATTGGTTTATTATTGTCGCATCTACCAAGGTGCAGTGAAAAACTTTGTGTGCCTTCCAGGCAACTCAAACTATGCATGAGCCACACACAAGTACAACTGGTAGTGCAAAGGGAAAAATACCAGAGTGCGGACTATCGTGTTACAGAGTTATATCAATACAGCTGCAGGGAAAGCACAGAAAGAAAAAGTGCAAGGGCCATAATGGGTTGGGAGATCAGGATTACAACCTTAGCCCCTGAGCAGACTGTTCAGTAGTCTGATAATAGTGGGAAAGAAACTGTTCCTGAATCTGGTGGTACGCACTTTCAAGCTTTTATATCTTCTGCAACCTTCCCCCCCCCCCCCCCCCCCCCATTGACGAACTGTACACTGCAAGGGCCTGGAAGCGAGCGGGCAAGATCATCTCTGACCCCTCTCACCCTGGCCACAAACTCTTTGAAGCACTTCCCTCTGGAAGGCGACTCCGGACTGCCAAAGCAGCCACAGCCAGACATAAAAATAGTTTTTTTCCACAAGTGGTAGTTCTACTTAATAACCAAAGTCTGTAGTTTCTTTTTTGCTCTGGTTTATTTTCACCCACATGGTTAGACCGTAATGCTGTATCCTTATTGTTTTGATGTGTTTATGCTTTATTCTTAATTGTTAACTATATGTTTGTGTTGTTATTTGTGAGAGTGGAGCACCAAGGCACATTCCTTGTATGTGCACATACTTGGCCAATAAATTTATTCATTCATTCATTCATTCATTTATTCATTCATTCATTCTGCCTGACTGGAGAGGGGCAAAGAGGGAATGACCATGGTGTAAATTCTTCTCAATTATGTTGTCTGCTTTCCCAGAGCAACGTGAAGCGTTGATGGAATTGATGGGGAGAGGCTAGTTTGGGTGATGACCTCAACTATATCTACAATTTTCTGCAATTTTTTGCAGCCTTGGACAAGCTGCTGCTAAACCAAGTTTTGATACATTCTGGTAGGATGCTTTCTATGGGTCATCTGATGGAGTTGGGGAGACTCATTGGAGACATGCCAAACTCCTTTAGTTCTCTGAGGAAGTAGATGAGTTGGTGTGCTTTATTTTGGCTGTAGTTTCAATGTAGTTATTCAAAGATTAGGGAAGGAGCCAGGAGACTAGAGGACTTGGGTATGTGAAGCAGGCTGTGACATTGTTAGATATTACAAGGAGCTGGAGGTGAGGCCGTGAGACAATGGAGAACTGGGTACTAAACTGACAATAAGGATGGGTGAAGATCTAGGCTTGGATTGGAGAGGGAAAGGACCATAGAGGATATGCTTATGTTTCTAAGCAAAATATATAATATTGGAATCATTGAATCTGGGTAGAAAAGTCACAGACCGAGATTTCAGCAACTGATGAACTACACGTCAGGGGAGTGGGGTGAGGTTGCAAAAAGAAACTGGTGATTTTAGAATGGAAGGAAGCACTTTCCCCCATTTGAAGGCCTCAAAGGATCAGATAGAGAACCATTCAGATTGCAATTAGTCTGGGTTAGCCCGAGACAAATATCAGGGGTGGAGTTTGGTACAATGAGACCGTGTTCGGGACAGAGTCCAAAGACAATGGCTTTGCTTCTCCCAGTATCTTTCAGAATCAGTCTGACATGCAGCAGCAGGAATGAGAAAGGTGATGGAGAGAGGGAGTAGGGTCATATTGCTGTTCGAACAGATGAAGAAACCACTGGGGCATAAAATTAACCTCTCAATATGTAGGTTAGATGGCCGGTCAGATTGGTTCAACATTTTTTTTCAAATAATTCCTCAGTGTATATTCTCCAAGAATAAACCAAATTAAATAACTGCTGTATTCCTTTAAAGGGAATAAGCATTTGTGCCATTTCATTTTTGAATGCATACCAGTTATTCAACATTATTAGACACTAAAACCCACAGGTGGGCCCAATTAATCCATTATATACAACAATTTTACTAGTTTCCATAAAAAGCACCTTAATTGGAGAACATAAATTGCTGTGCGCAGTAATAAGCAAAGATAAATATGCAAACAATGTGCAGAGCCAATATGCATGGCAAGCAAACTGTTTGCCATGGAGCCTATCACAGCACAGCATTTTGATGAACTAACTTTTTCCATCTTTCTGTTGCCAGCGAGTAAATGGTTCAGTATAATGCTGCTCTCCCCATTGTATGTTAAAGTTGACCATAAAAATATTTAGCATTGCCTCCCTGTTAAAGCTCTGTTGTTAGACGGGTGAGGGCTCGTGATCTCCATGATTTATTTTTTCAGAAGAGAAAGAATTGGGTTTCAAAGCGGCTCGTGGATTGTCACCCTGAAATCACCCAAAGGTTCTTCCGATACACTGTTGAAGTGTCGGCAGCGTTTCCCCGAGAGGAAACACTTTAAAGATCAATAATATCTGTTTGCGTGAATCTCTCACCTCAGTGACAGCAGGAGATTGGGACAGCTCCAGCAGAATTTCATCACCTGTATATTTTTTACATGTAGGCGCGAAAAGATCTGCAACCATAGCTCAGTCTGAAGAAGGGTTTTGACCTGAAACATCACTCATTCTTCTCCAGAGATGCTGCCTGTCCCGCCGCTGAGTTACTCCAGCATTTGTGTCCATCTTCAGAAAACATTTGCTCAGTTTCGATTGTCCGCCGGCTCTCAATCTCCAGTCAAAGGTTTATGGGTTCAAATCCCATTTTAGACATTCGAGTACAAAAAGCTAGCAGAGCATTACACAACAACACTGAGGGGGGAAGCTGTCTAGGAAGGAACTGCAGATGCTGGTTCACACCAAAGATACACACAAAATGCTGGCGTAACTCAGCGGCTCAGACAGCATCTCTGGAGAAAAGGAATAGAAAACGGCACCTATTTTTTATCTCCAGAGATACTGCCTGACCTGATAAGTTACTCCAGCATTTTGTGTCTATCTGAGGGGAAGCTGCTCAGTAGAGAAACATATAAAATTCTTAAAGAATTGGACAGGCTAGATGCAGGAAAGATGTTTCCGATGATGGGGGAGTCCAGAACCAGGGGGGTCACAGTTTAAGAATAAGGGGTAGGCCATTTAGGATTGAGATGAAGAAAAACATTTTTACCCAGTGAGTTGTGAATCTGTGGAATTCTCTGTCGCAGAAGGCAGTGGAGGCCAATTCACAGGGTGTTTTCAAGAGAGAGTTAGATATAGCCCTTAGGGCTAATAAAATCAAGGAGTAGGGGGAGAAAGCAGGAACGGGGTACTGATTTCAAATGATCAGCCATGATCATAATAAATGGCGGTGCTGGCTCGAAGGGCCGAATGGCCTACACCTGCACCAACTTTCTATGTTTCTATGTAACTGCAAAAACAGGATTAGAAATTAAATTCATGGCAATGCAAGAATTGTGGTTGGTCGTGTTCTGCTGTCAGGATAAGATTAGGGTTGTGCAGTTAAATTGCAGAACCCGACGGATGTGGAAAATATTGTTCCTGCACCTGGTGGTGTGGGACTTCAGGGTTCAATACCCCTTGCCCAACGTGGCTGTAAGAAGACGGCATGCCCTGGATGGTGGGGATCCTTGATGATCGATACCGCCTTCTTGGGACAATTTCTAATGTAGATGCTTTTGATTATGGGCAGGGCATTGCCCATAATAGATCAAGCTGGGTCCACCACTCTCTGCAGTCTCATATGTTCCCGTGCCTTGCAATAGCCTTACCAGGCCTCAATGTAAATAATCAAGATGCTTTCTACAGTCAAAGTTTGTTCGTGTGTTGGATAACATGCCGAATCTTAGTTTAGTTTAGTTTAAAGATGCAGCATGGAAACAGGCCCTTCGGCCCACTGAGTCCGCACCGACCAGCGATCTCCACACATTAACACTACATCCTACAAACACTAGGAACAATTTACTAAGCTAATCAACCTACAAACCTGTACATCTTTGGAGTGTGTGCGAAAACAGGAGCTCCCGGGGAAAACCCACGCAGGTCACAGGGAGAATGTACAAATTCTGTACAGACAGCACCCGTAGTCAACTCAAACTTGGGTCTCTGGCACTGTAAGGCAGCAGCAACTCTCTACCACTGCACCACCATGCCGCCGAAATCCCTTTAAACTTCTGAAAAAGCAGCAATGCTGATTCGCCTTCTTTTTGATTATATCCAATGCTGGACCCACAATAGGTCACCCGAAATGTTAACATCTAGGAATTTGAACCTGCTAACTCTCAACAGCACTGATCCACCAATGAAAATTGATGTGCTGTTTCCCTTTCTGAAGTCAATGATTAGTTATTTTCTTACCTACGATTCCATCCCCTCTACTCTCTGTCTGAAGAAGGGTCCCGACCCGAAAAGTCACCCATCCCTTTTCTCCAGAGATGCTGCCTGGCCCGCTGAGTTACTCCAGCAGTGTCTATCTTCGGTATAAACCAGCGTCTGCAGTTCCTTTCTACACATTTTGTCTGCTCCACTGCGAAATCTGCTCAAAATATGCCTACTTTGAAGAAGTTCTCCTCCTCTCTCCCCCTTTCTTACCTCCAGTTCCCTCCCCTCTACTTTCAGTCTGAAGAAGGGTCCCAACCCTTAAATATTCCCCTTTCCTTTTACTTGAGAGATGCAGCCTGACTCGCTGTTGAGTTACTCCAGCACTTTGTGCCTACCTTCAATGATTAGTTCTTTAGTTTCCAACCAGGTGTGCTATCTCTCTCCTGTACACTGACTCAGCACAACACGTGATTCAGCCAACAACAGCGGTGTCTCATGCAAAGTTATAGATGGTAGTAAATGACAGATAGGCACAAAAAGCTGGAGTGGCTCAGCGGGTCAGATGGCATCTCAGAAGGAAAGGAATAGGTGTGTCTCCAGCTTGATGTATGTGTTCCTATTATCCAGCTGGACCAGAGCAGAGTGGAGACCTAGCGAAATAGCTTCTGCTGTACACCTATTGTAGCAATAGGCAATTTGAAGAGGATCCAGGTCATTTCTGAGGCAGGAGTTGATTTATGTCATAACAAACCTCTTGAAGCACTTATTACAGTGGATGTAAATGCTACCGGATGGTAATCATTTCAGTCATTGGGAATAGCAATGCAGTTGTTCACACTGCCTCAGGATACAGGGTGGACAATCGATCAGTATCCAGGCTCTGATCCCTATCTTATGATCCTTGCTAGCATTGCAAGACTGTAGATGAAAAGAGCAAACAACAACCGACATCTGTGATAATCTCTTCCCTAAGATCCTGTCATGCTTATAATCTCGGGCAAGATATTAAACCAAGACATTATCTGCACTTTCAGGAGTTATTTTGAAACAAAGAAGAGTGCTTCCAAAACCTCTGACTAATACCTATTTTCTTTTAAATTCATTTTCTTGCAATCTGGTAATTGCAGCCAAGGGCAGCATTTATTGCCCATCCTTAATTGCCCTTGAGAAGAGGATGGTGAGCTGTCTTCTAGAACCGCTGCAGTCCCTGGGAAGTGACTCCCATTATAATATCAGGAGGTAGTTCCAGGATTTAAACCCAGCTTCATGAAGAAAGAGTAATATCTTTTTTCCAAGTCAGGACGGTGCGTAAATTGAAGTGAAACCTGCTTGTGGGGGGTTTCCCATGTGATTAAAACCTTTGTCCTACTTGGTAGTAAAAGTTGTGAATTGTGAAGGGCTATTTGAAAAGTCTAGGCAAATGACAGCTATGATTTTGTACACAATACTCATTGTGTTCCAGTGCTGGAGGAAATAAGGTCATAAGGAATAGGAGTAGAATTAGACCATTCAGCCCATCAAGTCTACTCCACCATTCAATCATGGCTGATCTATCCTTCCCTCCTAACCCCATTCTCCTGCCTTCTTCCCATAACCTCTGACACCCGTACTAATCAAGAAATGAATATGTAGATGGAGGACATCTTTCAATCAGTCAATCAATCGATCAATCAAAAAACACCTCTTGCACTACCATGGACTTCTTTTTGAATTACATATTTTGGCACTAATGTCTTGCTTGGTGAACAGTCTTTTTCTTTTCACTGTCTTGCTTTTGTGTGTTGTATGAGTTTATACTGTTGCAAGCAAGATTCTTATTGTCCTTCTACCTCACAGTACTTGTGCATTTGCCAAGAAAAACAACTTGACTTGAAAAGATAGCATGGAAGTCACCAGGTCCAACTCACAATAATTTTCCATAAATAGTACAAATTTAGGCACAAAGGAAAACATGTACCTTTTCCAAACTGCACGTTCAAAGCATAGGACTCAGCAAAGTCTTGGATTTTTGAGTTATTTGGTGTAAAATCTAAATAATCAATATTTGTCCTCCTCCTAAACCATCTGCAGGCATTTTCCCTTAACATCTTCCATTATGACCCCTTGTATCTCAGTTAATCTGCCTTCACAATTCTGTTTGCTACTCCTTCATTACACCATCACACTGCATTCAATTATGATTTTGATTAGTACGAGTGTCAGGGGATATGGGGAGAAGGCAAGAAAATGAGGTTACGAAGGAGAGATAGATCAGCCATGATTGAATGGCGGACTAGACTTGATAGGCCGGATGGCCTAATTCTGCTCCTATCACTTATGACCTTATCACTTATAATTGTACTCAGAACACACCCCATTTTACTTTTGGGAGTAAAAGTAAATTTACTTTTATGAAATTATAAGTAATATAATTACATATTATATTATATTAATATATTATAGATATACTATTATTATTATGTATTATATAATACATAATATTATATGTATTATAATATAATACATATTATATTATGTATATATAATATACATAATATATATATATATACATATATATATACATATATATTTTCTATATATGTATAATATATACATATATATATTCATATATATATGAATATATGAAGTGAATTGCCTGAGAAATAAACAAACCAAACATTATTTACCTTTGCAAAGATAAAATTATGTGGTGATGATTTTGCAAACAAAATAGTGAAAAAGTACACAATTTGACTTAAAGCCATCCATATTTTGCCAAACTTGCTGTCAATACCAACAAGATAATCAATGCTTTATGCTGCAATCCATGATGTTATATCCAATGAAACCGTCTCCATCATATTCATTACACATTGTAAGTTGTACTTGTCTAGATCACTTCACAGAAATAGCAATTACTATTCAGAGAAAAACAACCAAAATATCGTAAAAGCTTGGCACGTTTGGATAATTTCATCTCCTCTTGCACTGACTCACATAAGAGCCAGACCCTAGTGGTAGTTTCATATGTTCCATTCATTATCCATATCATTTGAAGGTATCCCTTTTTGGTAACCTGTAATTACTGTTAATTTGGTCTGCAACTCCCTTGCTGACTTTAACAAGCTTGGGAGCCTCAATTTTGTGATGACGCGTTGTCTTGGCGTGCACTTACGTGGAGAAGGCAGTGTAGGATTAGCACTATGCATTCACTTGTGTTTCATCTTCCCCCCCCCCCCTCTTATTTTAACATTATGCCCTTAACACTACACTAATAGCATGAGAGGAGAATCCACGTTACACACTTTAAACGTTTAGAGATGCTCCTCTTGAATCTGTATCATATTTCAGACAATGAATGTGGGCATAGTTCGAGCAGTCATAGTGTGGGCATAGTTCGGTCATAGTGTGATGGCTTAATGGCATTGTCACATATTTAACTCCAGGACACCACTTCCTGTGTACAGTTGGTACTGCAAATCATTTTATTGCAAAACTGCTTTTTGTGCCACTTTTAATATTTCGGTATCAGTAAGTCGTTGACATTTAATTGAATAATTTGATAACAGCTGCAGCTATATAATTTTATTTGCATATGCTTTCGACATCCGACTTGTGTCTTACTTTTGTTGATTGCCATTATAGTCTTTCACCCAGTTTCCACTCCGGAAATTGAATCTGCATGTCTAAACTAAATTTGATCCCAAATCTTTCCACACTCACCTCTGCCCCCAAGCGAATGTAACTCGTGTAGGTATCTAATTTCCAGCCAAATGTTGCTTGGCTTGTCAAATGAGCCCATCAAAGTTCTGAAAGAGACTGTTTTCACAACATGAATTTTAATCTAAGATAGGCACAAAAAGCTGGAGTAACTCAGCGGGACAGGCAGAATTTCTGGAGAGAAGGAATGGGTGACGTTTCGGGTCGAGACCCTTCCTCAGACTTTTGGTCAGTTTAAACCTGCATCTGCAGTTCCTTCCTACCTATGAATTTGAATCTAATTGTTTAGGATTGGTTTTAAACTAGCATACTTTGTTGGAAGACTGCGTGCATGCACTCTGACCACAGAGTCATTACATTTGCACATTTTGGGTCAGGGCTCTTCTTCCAGAACGGTCCCAATCCAAAACGCCACCTATCCATGTTCTCCAGAGATGCTGCCTGACCCGCTGAGTTACTCCAGCACATTGCATCTTCTTTTTTTGTAAACCAGCATCTGCAGTTCATTGTTTCAACTTAATTTGCATTCTGTCTTTTGCTATCTTTATGGGAAGAACACAAAGATAAGCGGAGATAAAGGAGGTCATTCAAACCATTTAGCCTATCTTTCCATGGAAATTCCACCAGCATCAACTTCCTCTTGAACAATTCCATATTGTTGGCTAACTCTATTCCACCTGGAAGATCTAAACTTCCCGATATCACACTGAAGCATTTTACCTCAAAGCTGTTTTATAGACAATAGACAATAGGTGCAGGAGGAGGCCATTCGGCCCTTCGAGCCAGCACCACCATTCAATGTGATCATGGCTGATCATTCTCAATCAGTACCCCGTTCCTGCCTTCTCCCCATACCCCCTGACTCTGCTATCCTTAAGAGCTCTATCCAGCTCTCTCTTGAATGCATTCAGAGAATTGGCCTCCACTGCCTTCTGAGGCAGAGAATTCCACAGGTTCACAACTCTCTGACTGAAAAAGTTTTTCCTCATCTCAGTTCTAACTGACTGAAAAAGTTTTTCCTCATCTCAGTGTTTTCTCCCCTACAAGGACAAAAGCTTCACATCGAAAAAGGGTCCTGACCCGAAACATTGTCTGGACATTTCCCTTCACAGATGCTGCTTAACCTGCTGAGTTCCCCCAGCATATTGTTTTTCACTTCACTTCATATCTGCTTTTTATTCATTTAATTTGATTTGCTATTTTTAACTCATTCTGTGTGTGCACTTTACAAGTTTAAATGTGAAAGAACCAAACACCTCTTAAGCCTCAATGAGAGATTGGGATAAGAAATAGAGGGAGTGACTGGAAGAGGAAATTGGTAGTTTACATATAGTTAGTCAACAGCTTCCTGTTAGCTTTTAGAGTCATGAGTGCAATTCATTGCAGGGTGAAACTAACTTATCTGATGAGTGACTGATGATATGGCAAGAAAACATACCATGTGTAAAATACTTAACCATACTTAGAAAGTCACAAGTCCGTGCTGGTTTGATTGAATTTAGTAACACAACAGTGGGAGTACCTTATTTTTCCTAAAAATGTGCATGAGGTGATTAAATATCAACTAGAACCCTGCTTTTTAATGCTCTTCAATTACTTTTGTCAGAAAATATACTTTTATAACAGTTTACAGAGCTTAAAATTCACCTTTTGACCTAGCCGGATATAAATTAGATGAAAATTTTCCCACAACTGTTTTACTCACCTGTTGACATTATTATCCATTCTGGTGGATGAAAAGAAAAATTGAATATGATATAAACCAGATGGTTAACCCAATTCTGTGTGTTTTCCACAAATTGAGTTAGCATAAAATTACACTCTTTTTCATAACGAATAGAACGGGAAGGATTATCAGCTTCAATGGGGACGCAAAAGACTGCAGATGCTGGAATCTTGTGCAAAGACAAACAGCTGAAGTGGGTCAGTTGAGGGAAATTGACAGACAACATCACCACCTCAATTCTCTGACTAGTTTCACTGTCCTTCTCATTAATTTTACTGATTGGATATCTCCTTGTCACCTTCCCCTCAGCTAACAATGAACCATTCTACATTTCTACAGTCTGAAGAAGGGTCTCGACCCGAAACATCACCCATTCCTTCTCTCCAGAGATGCTGCCTGTCCCGCTGAGTTACTCCAACATTTTGTGGCTGTCTTCAGACAACATTTCAAGTTGGGACGCTTCTTTAAACTGAGTCATACACCATAAGAAATTGGCAACTTCAAAAGAAACGAAAAAGCACAAGGGAAGACCAAATCAGATTGAATAGGTTTGGCATGATCTAGCTAGGATTTAGAAATTGCAATATGAACCATATAGAGAGATTCAATTAATTTTATGTTCTTTGATGTGTAATAATAGATTGAAAAGTATTCATAAATTGGAAAAGATACTGTCAGGTCCTGAAATGAAGAAAGCTTTTTCTTTACATAAAGGAGAAAGTTTTGCAAATGCAGTAACAATGTGTTGGCAGGTGCTCAGCTCAGTCATAATCTTTGTATTACCCATAACGGCTGCCACAAATGATTCAGAGAATTAGTGTAAATAGCAATGTGGATAAAGAACCCAAATTAACCAAGTGCTTTCATTTATAATTCCAGCACCTTCAGGCTCTCAACGTTCAGGTCTTGCTCAGCATGCCACTAACCAATCTAAACTTGCCAAGACTTATAAAGAATGGCTTGATAAATTTGGCAGCATTTGCATGGGTCTCATATGATATAAAAGCATGTGGACTTTAAAACTCACATGAAGAATCACATCAATTTTATTTATTGTTCCAATCTGTAATATTGTACAATTTTACCTGTCTTAAAAGTTCAAACTACAGTTTATAATTGGAAATCCAATGAGGTGACAGCAAATGATATATGAACCAAGAGCGTCATGTTTTGTTCACAAGAAGATTATTCTGTTCCATCCAAGCACTGAGATTTGCCTTCAAGTGTTTAACAGCAAACCTGAAATAATAATTTCAAATGAAGAGGGCCTACTTTTCTCACTGGTTCGGTCACCACTTTAAGATGAAACTTTATTTTGATAGTAATTTATATTTTTAAACTGCAGAAAAGACAAAACACTGTAGTGGTTAATCTCTTTGTCGGGGGCACAATGGGAGTAAAACTGCATTGTGATGTTATACACATGCTTATCCCGGCAGGACTCCTTTATGTTGTGTGAACCTGCCCTTTGCAAGCCACACACAATACAAGCTCCTATGTGGTTTTAACACAGCTCAATGGCCTGCAAGAATCAACCACAAGAAAGAGAAGAGGAATCGAAACCCTGTGGATTTTGTAAAATGCTGCCTGGGCTCCCTCGAGCTATTTGGTCCTGGTTGAACTTTACTGATCTATTGAAACCATCTAAAAATGTGTCCGCAATGAGTTGCCTTAGTTTAGCTCTTGCCAGCCAAGAAATGCTTTTCACTCCATTCGAACTCAGATTATGCAGAGTGTTAGATTTAGGGGCCTTTGTCATGTTTATTGTTCCTCACATATTGTCATATCTGGGTGTGGGATAGTGGTGAATGGGGTGATGGGGGGGGGGGGGGCTGGCAGTCAGTGGTAGTGGGTGGGTGTGGGTGTTTTTGTTTATTTGTAGGGACAATTGTTTCAAAATGTTAAACTGTATGGATTGGCAAAGCAAAGCCTAACAAGGAAAATTGATCTTTTAAGGGGCTGTGGTATATCTTTCCAACTCTGTGAAATGTTGGTCATCATTCTGAAGTTAAAAAACAGCATTCTGCCACTACTTTTATCTCCAAATTCTTTTCGAGTGAGAGTTTTTGTTGGAAAATTCATGTTCACGTTTAAATTCAGAATAGATTTAGTTGCTATGTCAGACATTGAATTGAATTGAATTGAATAAAATTTAATAGCCAAGTATGTATACATACAAGGAATTTGCCTTGGTGCTGTGCTCACAAGTTACAACAGGACATACAGTAAACAATTAAGAATAAAACATAAAACATTAAAACATTAAGAATAAAACATTATAGTTTAAACATGTGAATGAAATAAAATACCAGAGCAAAAGGAGGCTAAAAACTGCTCATGGAAAAAACGCTGTTTTTATGTCTGGCTGTGGCTGCTTTGACAGTCCGGAGTCGCCTTCCAGACGGAAGTGCTTCAAAGAGTTTGTGGCCAGGGTGAGAGGGATCAGAGATGATCTTACCCGCCCGCTTCCTGGCCCTTGCAGTGTACAGTTCGTCAATGAGGGGAAGGTTGCAGCCAACAACCTTCTCGGCTGATCGAACGATGCACTGCAGTGTCCGGATGTCGTGCTTGATGGCTGAGTCAAACCAGACCATGGTGGAGAAGGGAAGGACAGACTCTACCATGGCAGTATAGAGTTGGACCATCATTGCCTGTGGCAGATTGTGTTTCCCCAGCAGCCGCAGGAAGGACATCATCTGTTGGGCCTTTTTGACTGTGGAGTTGATGGTGGCCTCCCATTGAAGGTCCCGGGAGATGATGGTTCCAAGGAACTTAAATGACTCCACAGATGTGACTGTGGTGTTGTTGATGGTGAGTGGGGGGAGGGGAGGGGGAGCTCTCCTAAAGTTTACTATCAATTCCACTGTCTTAAGAACATTGAGCTCCAGGTTGTTCTGAAGGCACCAGGACGCCAACTGTGTCACTTCCCATCTGTAGGCAGATTCCTCCCCATTCTTCGATCAGTCCAATCAGGGTTGTGTCGTCCGCAAACTTGAGAAGCTTGATAGAGGAGTCTGTGGAGGTTCAGTCGTTGATGTAGAGAGAGTAAAGGAGAGGGAAGTGTTAGCAGCCTTGTGGTACTCCTATGCTGAGGGTCTGCGGGTCCGAGATGTGCTTTCCCTGCTTCACAATCTGCTTCCTGTCTGTCAGGAAGTTGGTGAACCACTGACAGAGGGGTTCAGGCACAGTCAACTGGGAGAGTTTGGAGTGTAGTAGCTCTGGCACAATGGTGATAAATGCAGAGCTAAAGTCCACAAACAAAATCCTTGCATAGGTCCCTTGGCAGTCTAAGTGCTGGAGGATGAAGTGCAGGCCTAAGTTGACTGCGACATCCACCGATCTGTTGGCCTGGTATGCAAACTGCAGAGGGTCCAGCAGGGGGTTTGTGATGTTTATCAGCTGGGCCAGCACGTCTTTCAAGGATCTTCATGATTACAGAGGTCAATGCGACAGGCCTGTAGTAATTAAGACCAGTAATCCTTGTCTTTTTGGGTATAGGGACAATAGTGGAGACTTTGAAGCAGGCAGGGACAGTGCAGGTTTACAGGGACTGGTTGAAAATGTCTGTGTAGATCGGTGCCAGTTGTTCGGCACAGAGCTTGAGGGTGGAGGGGGAAACATTGTCCGGTCCTGGAGATTCATGATGTCCATGAGTTCTTTCATACCAGAATATATTTCCTACAATAGTCACAGTATAAGCAGATGTACTGTGAGCTAAATTAATCTTTCACTTTTACTACCTACAGCAGGATTCAGCTTCTGTTCCCTTCTGTCTACTTGCTGCCCTGTCTGACTGCTAAACCAATATTGTACCAACTCGACTGTGTTTGGTTTAGCAAGCTTCCTCCATCATGATCAACGAAAGAGTCAAGAGTGCTTATTTCATATGCACTGATACGAACTAGAACAATTACATTTTTACTTGCTACAGTTTTTATGCATATTAGATGCAATAATGATGAAATATAAGTGCAATACATTTCAGTTATTCAAAGTAAACTAGACCACGATAGTACAAAAACCAAAGTATGTAAAGCAACCACAGTATTTCAAAATCTATAATGGTTCAGTGCTAAGGTAGGGTCGATGTATGATTGTGCAGGGTGATTCAAGAGCCTGATGGTTGACAGGAAGCTGTTCTTGAAGCTGGAAGTAAAACCTCTCAAAGACTCCTGCACTTTCTTCCTGATACTAGCAGCAAGAAAAGAGTGTGGCTATTCTGGCATGTGTCTAATGTAGACACAGTTGATGGTAGGGAGGTCAATATTGTGATGGACTGGGCAATGTTCACCACTTTCTGCAGCCTCCTTCACTCTTGAGCGTTTGAATTTCTAAACCAGGCCGTGATTCAACGAGTCAGTATGTCGGAAAATAACTGCAGATGCTGGTACAAATCGAAGGTATCACAAAATGCTGGAGTAACTCAACGGGTCAGGCAGTATCTCAGGAGAGAAGGAATGGGTGACGTTTCGGGTTGAGCCGAAACATCACCCATTCCTTCTCTCCTGAGATGCTGCCTGACCCGCTGAGTTACTCCAGCATTTTGTGATACCTTTAACCAGGCAGTATCCTCTCCACCAGACACTTGTCGAAACTCAATAGAGTATTTGGTGACATGCCGAATCACTTCAAATTTCTGTTGCAAGTAGAGGTATTGGGGTGAGCTTTCTTTATGATTGTTTCAACTTGCTGGGCCCCGAACTGTCCTGTTCTCTGATGATCTGAGAACATTAGCTTCACCCAGGAACATGAGGCTCTTGACACTTTCCATTGCCGTTCCATCAATAAAGACAAATGCATGGTCATCAGCCTTCTTTTCCTGAAGTCAACAATCGGCTTCTTGTTCTTGTAGAAAGAAGGAACTGCAGATGCTGGTTTACAAAAAAGACACTGAAGTGCTGGAGTAATCATGGATCTATGTTCTCCGCAGATGCTGCCTGACCCGCTGAGTTACTCCATCACTGTTGTGAATGGCACCATTCAAGTAGATTGTCAAGCTCCTGTACTCTGACTCATCATCATCTTTTATTGATCTATCAAATGTGGTATTGTCTGTGAATCTAAAGATGGTGTTGGAGTTGTGTCTGGCTACACAGTCGTGGGTTTCGAGAGAGTAGAGCAATGACTGGGCATGCAACCCTGAGGTATCCTGTGCTGAGGGACAGTGTGGATGATGGATTGTTGCCATTCCCAACTGATTGAGATCTGGCAATGAAGAACCCAAGGATTCATTTGTATAAGGAGGAGTAGAGATCTAGTTTCCTGAGTTTGACAATGAGTTTGGAAGGGATGATAGTGGTGAATACCAAGCTGTAGTCAATGAACAGCAGCGGGTGTATGTGTTCTGACTTGGAAAGTTCTGATCAGTGACTCTGCACTTAACCCCTAAACAAGAAAGTGCCATCTTTAAAAAAAGACCCAAAGTGCTGGAGTAACTCATCAGGTCAGGCAGCATCTCTGGAGAACACGGATAGGTGATGTTGCAGGTCCGGACCATACTTCAGACTTCAGATTCCGACTTCAGAGTTTGAAGAGTTGCAATCCGAAATGTCACCTATCCATGTTCTCCAGAGAAGCCTCCTGTCCCACTGAGTTACTCCAGCACTTTGTATCATTTTTTAGTAAACCAGCATCTGCAGTTCCTTGTTTATAAGCACCATCTTAAATTGGGTGGCTTTTGCCCACTCTTATGTGTTGATAGAGACTTGGGGAAAAATTGTTGGCCAATCTAAAGAACATATGAAAGCAAAAACAAAAGTTTGATAATGAAGCATTGGGGAAAAACTCCAATAACTCTTCATTCTGGCATAAATTCAAGATGGTGAAGACCCCACACAATGCAAAGCAATATTTCTCAAAACCTCTAATTCAAATATTCCAATTCTTTTCTTACTCATGTGCTGCAGGATGTGTAATGTGTTGAATACTGCACTTTCATGTTAAGGGCTTATGAGGGCATGGTATAAAGTTGCAATTTAGACAGGAAACATCGTGCATAGAGGCTGGCTTCCCTCATGTCTTTTTATTCATGCGACATGACCCAAAATTTCTAATATGTAATTCCTGTGTGTGAGGCATCCTCTGGTCCCCACTCGCATCCCCATCTTGACCCAAAACATCGATTTAACCTCTGGCCTCCACAGATGCAGCCTGACCTACTGAGTTGTTCCAGCTTTCTAATTTTCTGGTTAATGTTCAAGTATCAGAGGATGGTTATCAGAAGCCAGAGCAACACCACCACTTTCCTAGCTATCCTTGTTAGATTAACTACTAGGAAGTAAGTTATGCTATTTATTTATGTCACTCGGTGTAATGAAAATTCTATGTCTGTTATTCAAAAACAAAATATTACAAATATTGCTGTAAATCTGAAATATAAAAATAACATATTGGATATACTTAGTGGGTCAGGCAGTACCTGCCGAGAAGAAAGCAATCTTAGTATTTCAGGTCAAAGACCATCATCAGATCCAGTACAGAAAATACGGTTTGTCTGTGGATTAGTTGCACTAAAGCCAACAAGATCACACTGATGATCCAAGCCCAATTATCAACCAGTGAATGAATCATAAATTAACAGAGATGTTGAAATATAACTGTATGCAGAACACATTGAACTTTAAAACATAGCATTGCATTTCCACATCTCACTCCATATAATAAACTTCAGATCCTTTCACTTATTCAGTTCCAGGTGTCCCACATTTATTTACAAACACATAAATGAACATATTATTTTCTTTCCTAGGGAGCGCTGATAAAAATAAGTCCTTTGTCATTTGGAATAAAGAAGTAGAAGTTTGTTTTGCTCGTTGATGCCACAGTGTAAGTGAACAGCTGGTCTTGGATTGCATGCTTGGTTCAAGGAACAGAAGAGGAATTGCAATCCTCATGATTCTACACTACAATGGGCTGACTTTCTGCCAGCCCTTCCCCTCCCCCACCCAAGATGGAGACTCCCACAATCACTTTGCAATCTGCTGAGTAGATAAAGTCAATCACTAGCAGGTGACAGGTAGCTTTTGGAGAATAACTAATGACTGGTGGGTGACCTACCTGAACTATCAGATTGCTAAACTAAAAGGTACATTTTCAAAATATCAAATGTGTAAACAAATATATTTTCAGAAATCAACTTTTATCTATACATTTTCAATTTTACTTTGTAAACAAACAAAAAACAATCAGTACATGGGTTTTTAAAAGACAAAATTTCAAGATAAAGGTAAGAAAATTATGGCTGTTTTAGTCCTGAATCTCTTAATTCAGCAATAATGCTTTTAGATGAGGTCATTTCAAACGTCAGTCTATTGTACAACGAGGGAGAGAGAAACTAAGACTGCAGAATCATCAGTTTAACTTCAAAAGTGAAGAATTTATCATTGTAGATAGAATGAGGACTTGGGCATAGATAAGTGCTCAAAGAGAGTGCACATAGACTTGTGAATAATAGGTCATGTCTGATTAAATGTTTTAACATAACCAGCAATGCAGATAACAGAGTGTCTATGGATGTTATCTATACAAACTTCCAGAAGACATGTGATAAGGTACCACGCACTAGATTATGAGCAAAGATGAAAGTAATGTTATGATATGGGTTGCAAATAAGCTTAAATACAGGAAACAAGGATACAATAAAACAGTTAACATTCCAGGTTGAAGAACTTTCATCAGAATGTTCTAAAGGCTCCTCAACCTGAAATGTTAATTCTGTTTCTCTCCTCACGGATACTGCCTGGCCTTCTGAGTGTGTCCATTATTTTTTGATTTTATTTCAAATTTTCAGCATCTGGAGTTGAGAGATTTTCAAGCAAGAATAAAGGGTCTGTTTCCTACTGGCATAATCTTGTCCAAGTATCTGTAATGGACCTTACCAGAAATGCCTTTTATTCCCAATTTTTTTCACTGTGGCTGTCTGCTCCCTTTCAAATTATAGAAATCTCTTCTGACCGATGAAGGCAAGCTTCCCAAATGGGTTCTTTACCACCCTCCTTGCTTGTGTGGCCATTTTCGATGAACTCTGTACCTGCCCTCCTGGGTCTCTCTGTTCTACAACACACTCCAAAGACCTACCATTAACCATGTAAGCAATGCCCAAGTTTGACTTGCCAAAATGCATCACCTCCCACCTGTCAGAATTAAATTTCATCTGCCATTCCTTGGCCCACTTTCCTAGTTGATCCAAATCCTTTTATAAACTTAGATAGCTTATCTCACTGTCCACCAGCCCACCAATTTTGGCATAATCTGCAAATATACTAACTATGTTAACTACATTGTCATCTAAATGATTATATATATATATAAACATAGCACAAAAAGTAAGGAAATTTGTGTTTGGTAGATTATTTCTTTGTTGTAACAATGCTTCTTGGCAATAAATCTTATACCGTTGGAAAGCCTGTTTATTTCCCTTTTAAATGGTGCCACATTTGTAAGGAACTTGCATTTGTGGGATGAGCAGCAGAGCTGGGTATATGGGTTGCGCCCATGAAAAATTTGCCAAATCTTCTCTGCCAATGCCAAACAGCTTATTCTGCTGTTGCTATTGACTCTTGTTTTGAGCTTCTGGTACCCCCAGGTGCTGACAATCAGGTGCCTGATTGGCACCTGATTGGCAGCATCTGTGAGCATGGGCCCTGCTACAGTGGTCAGTAGGTGTCTGCTCCAAGAATCGGCATGCCACGTTTGACTGATTTGGATAGGGCCCGTGCGATAGGGCAACTTCAAGCTGGTGTTCCGCAAAACCAAGTTGCGGCATTATTTGGAGTGAGCCCTAGCACCATCTCCAAAGTGAAGGCCGTTCCATATAACGGGGGATGTCAGAGACAGGCCGCGAAGTGGGCGTCCCAAGAAGACGACACCCGAAGAAGACCGTTTCCTCACCCTGTCAGCACTTAGGAACCGTAGGCTGTCTTCTACAGATTTGCAGTCAAGGTTTGCAGGACGATATGGCCGACGGCTCTCTGCCCAGACAATTCGGAACAGACTGCACGCAGCCGATCTCCGGTCTCATAGGGCTGCCAGGAGGCTTGCCATGACTGCCCTTCACCGTCAGGCCCGTTTGCGCTGGTGTCGGCAACACGTGCACTGGAACCTGAACATGTGGAGGAACGTTATGTTCAGCGATGAGTCCAGATTCTGCCTACGGCAGTTGGATCATAGGGTCAAAGTGTGGAGAAGACGCGGAGAACGCTATGCTGATTGCTGCACCGATAGAGTAACATCTTTTGGTGGAGGCAGTGTGATGGTGTGGGGCGGCATCTCCCTCACTGGAAAAACGAGGCTTGTCATCATTGGAGGTAATCTCAATGCAGAGAGATATCGAGATGAGATTCTGCAACCAGTGGCAATCCGATATCTCCACAGTCTGGGACCGAACTCTATCCTCCAAGATGACAATGCTCGCCCCCACAGAGCAGGGTTTCTCAGAGACTACCTCCAGAATTTGGGAGTGGAGAGGATGGAATAGCCTGCCAGCAGTCCTGACCTCAACCCCATTGAACACTTGTGGGATCAGCTTGGGCGTGCTGTTCATGCCAGAGTGACCAACACAACCACGTTGGCTGACTTGCGACAAATGCTGGTTGAAGAATGGGATGCCATCCCACAACAGTGTGTGACCAGGCTGGTGACCAGCATGAGGAAGAGGTGCCAGGCTGTTGTGGCTGTGTATGGTTCTTCCACACGCTACTGAGGCTCCTGTTTATTAAATGAATAAATTGTTAAATTGCCAATATGTCTTGTTTCTTCAGACTTCAATCATCCAATCCACCAAACAACACCGAACAAGAGTCAATGGCAGAATAAGCTGTTTGGCATTGGCAGAGAAGATTTGGCAGATTTTTAATGGGCGCAACCCAAATACTCAGCTCTGCTGCTCATCCCACAAATGCATGTTCCTTACAAATGTGGCACCATTTAAAAGGGAAATAAACAGGCTTTCCAACGGTATAGGATTTATTGCCAAGAAGCATTGTTACAACAAAGAAATAATCTACCAAACACAAATTTCCTTACTTTAAGTGCTATGTTTATATATATATATATATATATATATATATATATATATATATATATGCACAGTCTACTGTTGTTTGTTTTATAAATATATATATAAAACAAACAAGAGTAGACTGTGCATAGACCCTTGTGGGACATCACTGATCACAGGGCTCCAATCTGAAAAACAACCCTTTTCTACTGCTCTCTCAATACTTCCACCAAGCCAATTTTTAATCCAATTGGTTAGCTCGCCCATAATTGTGTGTGATCTAACCATTCGGACTAGTCTACCATGTGGGACCTTGACAAAAGTCCTTGCTAATGTCCATATCGACAAATTCCATGGGCTTGTCCTCATCAATCTTTTTGATGCCTTCTTCAAAAAATGGTATCGAATTTGTTAGACTTGAACCCCCTCCCCCTCCACCCCCTGCACATAAGTCACAGTGACAATCCCAATTCAATTCTCGCCTATCCAAATTTTGGTAGATCCTGCCCCTCAGAATCCTCTCCAGTACCTTGTCCACCACCGATGTAATGCTCACCACCTATAGCTCCTTGACTTTTCCTTGCAGCTCTTCTTAAAGATACAACACCAACCATGCCGCAATGTTCAGCTACCTCTCCCTGGCTAAAGACGGTGCAAATTTGTCTGCCAGGGTCCCATAAATTTCAACTCTAGTTTCCCACAATGCCCGAGGATACATTTATTCAGGCCATAGGGATTTCTCTTCCTTAATATGGTCCAACACATCACTACTTATTCCCCATATTTACTTTGTATCCAAGATCTTTTCCTCAGTAAATGCTGATAAGAATAAGCTGATAAGAATGGACCATCTCCTGTGGCTTGACAAATAGATGACCCTATTGATCCTTTCAATATAGGGGGCCTATTCTCCCCCTTGTTACCCTTTTGCACTTAACATACCTGTAGAATCTCTTGGGATTTCCCTTTATCTTTTCTGAGCTATCTCATGTCCTCTTTTTGCCCTCTTGAATTCCCTGATGAGTTATGATTCACAGTCCATTTTTCTAGGGGATTTTTGCAATTATGAACCACTCCTCATTAACAGTTTGACCAGATCTCCCTGTGCTGTATCCGTTTAGTCCTTAAAGCAGACTTAGTTCTGCCAAATGCATTTCTGTGGAGGGTGACGAAGGACTCTTCTTTGCAGCTCGGGTGCCTTCAGGTGGCTGGCCAGAATTGGGAGAGGGAGGGGAAGAGATACATATTGTCTAATATGCAACTAATTTTTACAACAATAATTTTAGTTTAAATCTCTGCAATCTTTACAAAGATTGTGAGGGAGAAATGGGACACTGCTTTTTAAAGATGCCTTTGTAGAGGGAACCAAAATTGTGATGAAATATAATTAAAATGTCACAGACACAGGAATGCTGAAGTAACAGGAAGATCATAAGATCATGGACTGGAGCGACTAGGCTTGTATACACTGGAATTTAGAAGGATGCGAGGAGATCTTATTGAAACGTATAAGATTATTAAGGGGTTGGATACGTTAAAGGCAGGAAACATGTTCCCAATGTTGGGGGAGTCCAGAACAAGGGGCCACAGTTTAAGAATAAGGGGTAGGCCATTTAGAACTGAGATGAGGAAAAACATTTTCAGTCAGAGAGTTGTGAATCTGTGGAATTCTCTGCCTCAGAAGGCAGTGGAGGCCAATTCTCTGAATGCATTCAAGAGAGAGCTGGATAGAGCTCTTAAGGATAGCGGAGTCAGGGGGTATGGGGAGAAGGCAGGAACAGGGTACTGATTGAGAATGATCAGCCATGATCACATTGAATGGCGGTGCTGGCTCGAAGGGCCGAATGGCCTCCTCCTGCACCTATTGTCTATTGTCTATCATAAGTGATAGGAGTAGAATTACGACATTCGGTCCATCAAGTCTGCTCCACCATTCAACCATGTCTGATCTATCTCTCCCTCCTAACCACATTCTCCTGCCTTCTCCCCATAACCTCTGACACCTGTACTAATCAAGAACTTATTTATCTCTGCCTTAAAAATATTCACTGACTTGGCCTCCACAGCCTTCTGTGCCAAATAATTCCACAGATTCACCACCCTCTGACTAAAGAAATTCCTCCTCATCTCCTTCCTAAAGGAACATCCTTTAATTCTGAGGCTATCACCTCTATTCCTGGACCTTCCCACTAGTGGAAACATCCTCCCCACTTCCACTATCCCAAAGCCTTTCACTATTCAGTAAGTTTCAATGAGATCCTCCTCGTCCTTCTAAATTCCAGTGAGTACAAGACCAGCGCCATCAAATGCTCATCATATGTTAACCCACTCATTCCTGAGATCATTCTTGTAAACCTCCTCTGAACTCTCTGAGTTACTCAGCAAGTCAGGCAGCATGTGTGGGGAGAGAAACAGCATTATTGTTTCACTTAGAAACATAGAAAATAGGTGCAGGAGGTAGCCGTTTGGCCCTTCGAGCCAGCACCTGGACATTCAATTATAATTGGGTTTTCTATCTGAGGAAACTGATTGCCCCAATCATAATAGCTGTAGAATTACACCCAAAATGAGATACTTTACCTTGAAATAATGTCAACCAACTTCACGACAGGTCAACACTGGGAACTGGAAGAGAGGTATGGGCAGGTCAAAGCCTGGCACATGATAGGTGGTTATAATTGAGCGAGGTTTTGGATTGGCAGATGTTTGGTCAAAGATGAGAGATGAAAAAATAATAAATGGGAGATAAGATAAGTGCAGAAGAGGCTGAGATGTGTGGCCTGGGGGAGGAATATAGCTGGAAGGAGACTGGGGTGAAGAGGAAAGGGAGAAATGGGAATGCATCCAAGTGGGGCACAGCGAAGAGAGGGGGTGGAGGGAAAGGGGTGAAGCAGGGGTGTTTGCAGATTAGTTAATTAAAATCGGAGAAATCAATGTTCAAGCTATCCAAGATTGCATGGTTGTAAGCTAGCCAAGAGGAATATGAGTTCACTCAGTTTGCGTGTGGCCTCACTATGGCAATGGAGGGTCTGAGACAGTATGTATAAAGAAATTAACTGCAGATGCTGGTACAAATCGAAGGTGTTTATTCACAAAATTGTGGAGTAACTCAGCAGGTCAGGCAGCATCTCAGGAGAGAAGGAATGGGTGATGTTTCGGGTCGAGACCCTAGGGTCGTCACCCATTCCTTCTCTCCTGAGATGCTGCCTGACCTGCTGAGTTACTCCAGCAGTCTGAGACAGTATGGTCAGCATGGGAATGGGAGTTAAATGGATAACAACTGGGAAATCCAGCAGACCTTGGTGGACCGAGTACAAGACCGAGACCAAGCACAGACCTGCTGACCGTTTCACAGAACGCTTGCGCTCAGTCTGCCAAGGCCTGTTACATCTCCCAGTTCCTCCATATTACCTTATCACTCTCTCCCTCCCCTCACTTTGGGAAATCCAACAACCTGGCAGTGCACCTTCGGCCTGGGTTCAGGCAGCGACTGAAGAATGTGCCCCCAGCTGTGAGGACAGCACGGACATGGTCAGGTGGGGCAGAGAAACCAACTCCGGGATTGCTTGGAGTCGGTGGACTGGGCAATGTTCAAGTACTCGGCAACAGGCCTTTCATTTGTCCTTTTGCAGACCTTTCATTCATTCGTTCCTTATACCCTTTCTTATCTCTAGTTTCGCTCTCCCTTGACTCTCAGTCTGAAGAAGGGTCTCATCTATTCCTTCTCTTCAGAGATGCTGCCTGACCCTGTTGATTACTCCAGCATTTCGTGTTTATCTTCCCACCTCTCACTCGCCAGGCTTTGTCCCGCCCCCACCTCTCTTACAGTTTATTTCCTATCTACCTAAAATAAAGGTACCGGTTCGAAAAGTAGCCTATCCATAAAATAACACAAGGTGCTGGAGTAACTCAGTGGGTCAAGCAGGACCTCTGGAGAACATGGATAGGTCGAGACCCTTCAAGTGGCCTATCCACATTCTCCACAGATGCTGCTCAGCTCGTTGTAACTCTACACTTTTTTGTTTTTTCCCGAAAAAAACAGACTTGCTCTCTCTCCTCCCCCACTCGGCTTATCTTCTCTCAGCTTCCGCCAGTTCACCCTCACAGCGATTTGTGTTAAAGAAACATAACATCACTGTAACGAAGGGGGTCGTAACCAGCGTTAAAGGTCCGTGTTAAATGAAGAAATGGAATTCGGGGTTTGGCAGAAGATATCTCAGCAATGAAACCTCAACTAAACCTGTCCCCGGTCCATCGTGACATTATTTCTGCCGTGATCCAGTTGAAAACGCTGAGAAAATTGTCAGGAAGCGGAGCAGAAACTAAACTAAACTCAAGATAGGCACAAAAAGCTGGAGTAACTCAGAAGGACAAGTAGCATCTCTAGAGAGGAATAGGTGACGCTTCGGGTCGAGACCCGTTTCAGACCCGAAGTCTGAAGAAGGGTCTCGACCCGAAACGTCACCCATTCCTTCTCTCCCCTTGAGTTACTCCAGCTTTTTGTGTCTATCTTCGGTTTAAACCAGCCAGCATCTGCGGTTCCTTCCTAAACTAAACCCAACACCCCGTCCCCACCAGGTCTTCCGATCGGCAATCAGCTGTTGCACTGTGAGCTCTTGGCGATGAGAAATGTGCACATATACACCTGGTCACGCCTACCAACTCTCCTTTCATTACCCACACATTTGGAAACCGATTCCTGAAATGATTAGTCTGCTTAAGCACCGGTTCGTTCATGGCAAAAACCCGTCCTTCCTTGAAAATAAAACGACGCGAGGGTAAACTGGTGGGAGCCGAGAGGGGAATAAAACGAGTGGGGGAGGAGGAGGAGGAGGAAGACGGAGCAAGACGGTTTTGTCCGAAAGTTGGTCTGCACACTAGCACCAACATTATTCCGGGCTAAAGTATCCCGTGTAAGGTGCATCTTTTAACCACGAGGGTCAAAACCAGCCCGGTTATTTTGCCTTCATTCACACACACACACACACAGTTACGATTACACCCACAGACACACACCCCACACAGACACACACCCCACACAGACACACCCCACACACACACACACCCCACACAGACACACACACACACCCCACACACACACACACACACACACTACACACACACACCCCACACACACACACACAGCCAGCCAGCCTTGTCAGTTACGATTTAAAAAAAATACTCGGTTACATTAAACTGGGAAATTGCCAACGTCCTTCAATATCTAAAATTAAGTTTCTCTTGGGATGTACATCCAGTGGGCAACCGTACAAATATATTTATGCTGTGGTTCATTTTTTGGTATCATTCTGGGTTTAATTCAAACATTTTTTTTAAACTGGACGCGCAACTGAACCATGTAGCTAGGGATTGATTGCTGGGCGTTGGAGTTACGGGAGTGCGAGTGGAGCCGGAATTGGGAGGAGGAGGGGGAGCGGCAGGTTGGAGTGAGCAGTATCGAGGCGCCACCTCCAGTTGGGACGGGGCACTGAGCCGTGCTGGGAAGAGCGCTTTCTTGAAGCAGCCCGCCAAGATCACTAGTGTATGGGAGAGAGATAGGGAATGGGGGAGTGTGTCTGTGGGGTGGGAGGGGGTAGGGTAGGCTTTTACAGGGTTCACTGTTGAAAGCTGGCTCACAATGAGGTGCAGGGAGTGGAACCACTGGGGTCTCCGGGTTAGCGTCCGTCCAAGGTGCAGCCTGCGGGTAGCGAAGGGTTAATGCCACTGATTTTTCTCTCTCTTTCTCTCACTCCCCCTCTCTCCTCTCCTCCTTTCAGGGGAGGGTCTGCAAAACCATTGGATCTTTAGGAGGTGACGTGCCCAGTATGAAAACCTAATAACTAGTTGAGAATCTGCAACAACTTTGAAAAAGGCGTGTGGGAGCGAGCGAGTGGATGTGTTACAAAGTTGAAGAGAAGGAATAGTAGCAGCAGTAGTAGCAGCAGCGTCTGAGAAACTACGATCCTGGAGCGCTGGTCATCTTAACCGGACTGAGAGAGAGGGAGCAAGGAGAGAGAGAGAGAGAGAGAGAGAGAGAGGGTGGTGGAAGAAGATGGTTCAGCAAATTGCAGGGATTGAGACGGAGAGCAGTTTGTCCCGGGAAGCCACGGATAGCGAGGAGAACGAGTTCATTGCGTGCAGCCCCTCTGCGACTTGCGATGGGGCGGACGAGCGGGACCCGGACTGGTGCAAGACGGCCAGTGGCCACATCAAGCGGCCGATGAACGCTTTCATGGTGTGGTCGAAGATCGAGAGAAGGAAGATCATGGAGCAGAGCCCGGACATGCACAACGCCGAGATCTCCAAGCGCCTGGGCAAGCGCTGGAAGATGCTGAAAGACGGCGAGAAGATCCCGTTCATCCGGGAGGCGGAGAGGTTGCGGCTCAAACACATGGCAGACTACCCCGATTACAAGTACCGGCCCCGCAAGAAGCCCAAGACCGAGGCGGGCCGGCAGCAACAGCAGCAGCAGCAACAACAGCAGATGCACCACAGCTTCTCACCAGACAAGGCTCAGAGCAAGAGCACCAAGCACTCAGCCAAGAAATGCAACAACGCTGAAGGCAAAATCAAACCTCACAGATCCTCTTCGTCTCAGACTCAGGGCAAGTCATGCGGCGAGCAGCCGTGCGAGGACTTCGTCTTCGGCAACTTGAAGGGCAACAAGACGGTGAGGAGCGTGTTCGGCCGGGGCAGCCAGGAGGACGTTGTTGTGGAGGGCAGGCTGCACGGTGGTGGTAAAGAGCCCAGCTCCAGGCTGCACGGTGGTGGTAGCAGTGGTAAAGAGCCCATCTCAAGGCTGCACGGTGGTGGTAGCAGTGGTAAAGAGCCCAGCTCCAGACTGCACGGTGGTGGTAGCAAAGAGCCCATCTCCAGGCGCGCCAGCGTGGCCGCAGTGCCGGCCAGCCCGACCCTGTCCCTGGGCTCGGCGGCAGAGTCTCTGGAAGGGGCCAGCATGTACGAGGAGCTGTCCGGCGGCGGTGGCGGTGGTGGTGGTGGTGGGGGCAGGAGCAGCGGGAAGGGCCGGGGAGAGTGGCCGGGCTGGAAGAAGGCGGCTGGCGGCAGGAGGTGGTGCACCCCACCGAGGGCCAGCTCTCCCGGCTCCAGCCGCTCCGGCTCCTGCAGCTCCGGCGAGGAAGGGGAGGACGATTTGCTGGGAGACTTCAGCATGAACTACTCGCCGGCCAGCGGCAGCGGCAGCGGCAGCGGCAGCGGCAACACGGAGCCGTTCAGCTCAGGGAACCTCAGCCTGTCGCTAGTGGACAAGGACTTGGACTCGTACAGCGAGGGCAGCTCTGGGTCACACTTTGAGTTCCCGGACTATTGCACCCCCGAGCTCAGCGAGATGATCGCCGGCGACTGGCTGGAAGCTAACTTCTCCGACCTCGTCTTCACGTACTGATTTTTTAATTACATTTTGATTTTATTTTCGGTTTTTTTTTTTTTTTAAAAGAGAGACACTCGATTGTTTTTTTTTATACGAACATAAAAAATGCCACCCGTTATAAAGTCTTAGAGTCCGGGTCCGATCAGACGTTGGTGGCGAGATCCAGAAGAGGCACAGAAACCGGTGGAAAACGTACAAACAAACGTCTTGATTTGGGAAAATAAGACCGTGGTGTGGGGGGGAAAAAAAGATACATTTTAAAAAACAAAAACTGTGATTGGAAATCGCGACTGGACTTTCTGCACAACCCTTTTGGCGGCAGAACTGTTTGTTATCAGTCTTCTGAATGCTCCCAATTAAAGGGACCACTGCCCGAGAGAACTAGAGGCTCAGAGCGCTGAAACACTTCTGCAGAGAGTAATGTGCATCACTGGGAGAGAAATCCAGGCTTGTATATGAACAATTTGTCTTCAGACAAGACGCTGACTTTAACTTGATACTTGTACTGTTTTAATCGTGTGTTGTATATGCCAATAAGACTGTTTTCTGCTCTGTATTTTTTTGTTCTCTCAATACCTCCTTTAATCACTTAACACAGGCAGCATAGACCTCAGAATATAGTTGTTTTTTTGATACATGCAGACCTCAAAGACTTTTTAAAACTTAAGAAAAAAGAATACTAAATATTTTCACTTGTATTTTTCTACAGCAAAAGGGAACCTTCTCGCTGTGATTGTCCAGTGAGAATTTCTGGCACTTCCTTTTATTTTATTTTGTTTTTGGTCTTTATTCTCACCCCTCCCCCGTTTAGCATGCGAACGTTGGTACGGTCCAGCTTCAAGGATTCACAAACTTTGTTTTTGGAGAACAAAATCCTTGCATCAATGCCTTGCGATTTTAAATCTGCAAGTGCTCAGTCTTTTGTACAGTTGTAGATTTAGATTTGTTGAATATTTGTAGGTAAGAGGAAAATTTATTGAAAAGACGTGAGATAGATGCCGAGTTGTTTAGTGAGACTACATGTACTGTATATTATACTGTAGGAATCTTGTGTAATCATACGCTGTTTTATGTGGGTTAAGGCCCGATTACAGGTGTGAAACTGGAGCATTTTTAACATGGCACATGTGAAATTTTAATTGATTTCTGTGCAATATGAACTACAGATCATCTGCACATTATTTTGTAGCAAACTTATGAACTAAAACAGACGTGTGCACTGTAATCATTGCCTGTCTTGATGCTAAGAGTCTGTATTTGGGAGGAGCGGGGTTAAATAAATAAATCAGCTGGAACTGATAGTAACAGAGAAATTGCCATGCATTTATATGGAATGTTTTAAATCGATCCACTCATTAACTTGCAGGGTTTGGGGAGGAGGGGGCAGCAGATACTGCTTCTGCAAACTCCACCCATGGAAAAGATGGCAATAAATCTGGCATTACTAACTAAGCGTGTTAATTACTTTATTACGGCAAAATGTCATCATCTGCGCTTTTCGTTTGAACAAAAAAGAGGGTACAGTCGCTTTAAATAGAAACCCCGCCTTACCCGAGTCACTGTTCTCCAATTGAATGGACGAGGATGTCTTTAGAGCGGAGCGCACTGCTAGGTAGCAAGAACGCTGGTCGGCTGGCACACCATTCCTCAAGACGTTTTAACAAGCACAATGAAAACCAGCCCTCTGATTTCACAAAGAAAACGGACGGATTGTGTCGCCTTAATCATCACCCGAACTCTGAAAGCGCCGTCGCAGAACTTGTAAGTTCGGAGAAGAACTGAGGTCTGTTGTCACAATTCTCTAAGTAAAAATAAATAGAAGTTTTAGACTTCAGTGTATATCTACTAAGCTTCCATTCGTGTCAGATTATGTATGGCCTCTGATCCCGACTCCAAAATGGTCCAGTTAGAATTTTAAATCAATAATGGTTTAAAACCATAATACTGCAAATGCCCACAAGTCATTTGCTGGTGGTTCATAAACAATGGGAAATATAACCAAGAATGTCAATTGTATTCTTTAAAAAAACATTGGTTTTCCTTGCCTGCTGCTACCCATCAAACAGTACTAAGAGTCCTGGAAAAATACCGTTTTTCTTCATTCTCAAGTCTCTCACAACTGCAGGTGGAAGGATTATGATTGGTCCTGCCCATGTCCGTCCAATGAGCTCATCACATCTGAGATATTCCTAGTCAACTTGCCAAAAATGCTGAGAATGATGGCCAATGTAATCAAGAGATGAAAGAGGTCATTTGAAACGTCAGCAAAGCCTAAGGCATGGCAAGATTGTTTTCTATTGCGATGGGGCTGATTTATAACAAAGGACAAAATATTAAACACCAATACCCCAAGTTTCTGTCCCAGTTTAGATGGAAGGGCATGGGCCATGTCCAAAGTTTAAATCAGTCTTCCAATTTGTTTACACAGATAGGGGGATAAATTGGGACTCTCCAGCACTGAAAGCAGTCTCTTGTCCCACAAAATATAAACAGAACCTGCCAACCAGGAAGACTGATAAGCTGAAGGTTCATTGTGTTACCTGGGTATCATGCCCATGGTTACTGGGCCATATATTTAGCCCAGTAGGGTGATGGGATGCTCGACCCAATTTAGGCTTGAAGGTTATCTACTGTATTTGAACACTCTAGATAAGGTGAACAGAAGTGATTTACAGTGTTGAAACCACTCTCATGAGAGTTGTGTGATTTAGTCACCATGATTCAGACTTTCCAAAAGCAAATATTTGAATGATGTGGTTATTTGTTCCAAAGGTATGTTTCAGCACTGGTTTGTATGACAACAACACCACCCACTTCTGGTTTGAAGCAACATTGAACATTTCACACTGGCCAAAAGTCTTAATATTTATATAAAATGTCTTTTTGCTTTTAACATCTATTGTTAAACTAAGTGAAATTGAGCAAAGCAGTGATAGAATAATCTTTGACTCACTCCACTAATACTCCAACTTCTTCACTAACAATCTGTTAAAAATATTGAGTATTCTCCCACCCACCAGAACATGTGGCTAATAAATGTTTTTCCACTCAATTCCCATGTTACTTGAGTAGCACAACAATTAGACTCTTAGAATTGCTACAAAAGGACACAGTGCTGGAATAACTCAGCGGGTCAGGCAGCATTTCTGGAGAACATGGAAGAATGACATTTCAGTCGAGACCCTTCTTCAAACTGGCAGTTTGTTTCTTGTATCTCTTAACATTTGGCCAAAACCGCCTTGTGGTTTGAAGGTTTGTTTGTCTTAAGAATGTTGTTTCTAACTCAATTGTGAATATTAGCTCATTGGGAGTTCTGCCATGTTTAGGTTGTCACTAAATAGGCAACCAACATGAAAAGATAGGAAATATCATGAAAGTGAGAAACAGGTTCAGCCACATCCTTTGACACAAGAAGGTTAGGGATTCGGTACTAATATTGGTCCTCTAAAGGCTAAAGAGTTCTTAGGCCCCCCTCCGTCATGGCTGACCATGGGTGATGCATCCTAGTTGGCTGCTTGCTCCACACCTCGGCTAGAGCAGCGTTGCTTGTGGCTGAAGAGACCAATGCGGGAGTGACAGTCACTGTCGCAAAGGCTAAAGAGTAAAAGTGATGTTATAAAGGTACACATAGTTATCCTGTGGGAAGGTTGTACAATTATTGGTATTTCAAATTGATTTGTTTCTAATTATTCTGGCGATCCCAACCTGATATAATGAATAATAGCAGAACAGACTTAGTGTGGCAAAATATTTCTTAAACCTACATTTAGAATAACTGCAAAGAAAATGGAGTTTACAATTCTCCTCCAATATGAAAACAATGTTATTTATAGCATTTGGTTACTTTATTTTACTTGATACAGGCATTCCGTGTCATAGATATAACCTAATACTTAATGTTTATCAGTGCATCTAGGAAACCTGATACAGAAGATTCAACGGGCAAGGATTCATTTCCCCTTTAAATGACTTGATGAAAAAATTAAAACTTAAGGACATTCAATACTATTGATGGAGATAATACAGTGTCCTCCATAATGTTTGGGACAAAGACCCATTATTTATTTGCGTCTGTACTCCACAATTTGAGATTTGTAAAAGAAAAAAATCACATGTGGTGATCACATTGTCAGATTTTATTAAAGACCAATTTTATACATTTTGGCTTCACCATGTAGAAATTACAGCTGTGTTTATACATAGTCCCCCCATTTCAGGGCACCATAATGTTTGGGACACATGGCTTTACAGGTGTTTGTAATTGTTCAGGTGTGTTCAATCGCCTCCTTAATGCAGGTATAAGAGAGCTCTCAGCACCTCGTCTTTCCTCCAGTCTTTGCATCACCTTTGGAAACTTTTATTGCTGTTCATGAACATAAGGACCAAAGTTGTGCCAATGAAACTCAAAGAAGCCATGTGAAACAACTGTGAAACTGTGAGACTGTGAAACAAAAATAAAACTGTTAAGAGACATCAGCCAAACCTTGGGCTTACCAAAATCAACTGTTTGGAACATCATTAAGAAAGAGAGCACAGGTGAGCTTACTAATCGCAAAGGGACTGGCAGGCCAAGGAAGACCTCCACAGCTGATGACAGAAGAATTCCCTCTATAATAAAAAAAGATCCCCAAACACCTGTCCGACAGATCAGAAACAGTCTTCAGGAGTCAGGTGTGGATTTGTCAATGACCAATGTCCGCAGAAGACTTAATGAACAGAAATGCAGAGGGTACATTGCAAGATGCAAACCACTGGTTAGCCGCAAAAATAGGATGACCGGGTTACAGTTTGCCAAGAAGTACTTAAAAAAGCAACTGCAGTTCTGGAAAAAGATCTTTTGGACAGATGAGATGAAGATAAACTTATATCAGAGTGATGGCAAGAGAAAAGTATGGAGGAGAGTGGGAACTGCCCAAGATTCAAAGCATACCACCTCATCTGTGAAACACAGTGGTGGGGGTGTTATGGTCTGGGCATGTATGGCTGCTGAGGATACTGGCTCACTTATCTTCATTGATACAACTGCTGATGGTAGTAGCATAATGAATTCTGAAGTATATAGACACATCTTATCTGCTCAAGTTCAAACAAATGCCTCAAAACTCATAGGCCGGCAGTTTATTCTACAGCAAGACAATGATCCCAAACATACTGCTGAAGCAACAAAGGAGTTTTTCAAAGCTAAAAAATGGTCAATTCTTGAATGGCCAAGTCAATCACCTGATCTGAACCCAATTGAGCATGCCTTTTATATGCTGAAGAGAAAACCAAAGGGTACTAGCCCCCAAAACAAGCATAAGCTAAAAATGGCTGCAATACGGGCCTGGCAGAGCATCACCAAAGAAGACACCCAGCAACTGGTGATGTCCATGAATCGCAGACTTCAAGCAGTCATTACATTCAAAGGATATGCAACAAAATACTAAACAAGACTTTCATTTACATGACATTGCTGTGTCCCAAACATTATGGTGCCCTGAAATGGGGGGACTGTGTATAAACACTGTTGTGATTTCTACATGGTGAAACCAAAATGTATAAAAATGGCCTTTATTAAAATCTTGACAATGTGCAGTTTAACCACATGTGATTTTTTTTCTATTACAAATCTCAAATTGTAGCCAACAGAGGCAAATAAATAAATGATGGGTCTTTGTCCCCAAAATTATGGAAGGCACTGTATGTTTCTTTAAACAGGGTCATTAGGCCCATCAAGTCTACTCTGCCATTGAATAATGGCTGATCTATTTCTCCCCCTCAAAAGCCAGGGGGGGGGGGGGGGGAGAATGAGATACAAGCCCAGATATAAAGTGGTGAGAATATTTTTTCTTGTCTTGAATATTTGAGGTGCATAGCATGAATACATTTAAGTAGAAAATAGTAAAAGGAAGACCCATCAGGAAGGAAAAGATAAAACAAGGTGAAGAACAATTTGTATTGACTGGTCTTGTTTAGTTTAATGTGTGAATACTATGGAATTTACCACTCTACTCTTGTGATAGTTTTACTTTTTCCGTCAGTATTGAGCATTTTTTTGGCAGCAAGCATATGTAATTTTATGGGTTAGATTAAATGCATATCAGATTCCCTATACTATTGCCCTAGTACAATGACTAAGTAATTCCAAATACGTAGACACCAAACGTTACTGAATTCAGTCTTACTATTTCCAGGAATGATTGGGTTAACATATGATGAGCGTTTGACGGCACTGGACCCGTACTTGCTGGAGTTTAGAAGGATGAGGGGGGACCTCATTGAAACATACCGAATAGTGAAAGGCCTAAATAGAGTGGATGTGGGGAGGATGTTTCCACTAGTGGGAAAGTAGAACCAGAGGCCAAAGCCTCAGAATTAAAGGTCATTACTTTAGGAAGCAGATGTGCACGAGTTTCTTCAGTCAGAGGGTGGTGGATCTGTGGAAATCATTGCCACAGAAGGCAGTGGGGGCCTTCAATAGGTATTTTTAAAGCGGAGGTTGAGAGATTCTATAGGGAGAAGGCAGGAGAATGGGGTTGCGAGTGAAAGATAGATCACCCATGATCAAATGGCAGAGTAGACTTGATGCAATGAATGGCATAATTATGTTCCTAGAACTTATGAACTATTTTATGGTCTTGTGGTTTCCAGGAAAGATGTATAATTTCATTGCCAATCAGTACTGAAGATATTTGGTTTTCTTAGCTATGTGGCCAAAGTTCTGATAACATGCAATAAAGATACATCAGGTGCAGTGAGTATATTTTGCAATAGGTCATATTATTGTTGGGATAGTCAAGGATATTGGTCATGATTTTTTTGTAATTAAAGGGCATATTTAAAGTTTGGTTAAGAACAACGTGCCATTTAAATACAGGCAACTGAAAGATCTCTTAAGGTTCAAAAGTTCTGCAGTATTTGTATACAATTTATATATTGATGTTAGGATTTGCATGACGACATAAGACAACCAAATGAAAACGTCAAATCGATAAATATATATATAGTACAATATCTACACAACAATATTAATCACCATTATCTTAAATATTTATTCTTTGACTCTGATATTCCCGCATCAAATAGCTCTGGAATTCTTACTTTAATTTTTTGCCACTCAAACTCGCCCACTTTTATTGCCAAAACCTTTAGTTGCCTGTCCCTCTATCGTAAGTTTTAGTTTTGTGCCAGTTTCTGTCTGATTACACTCCCATGAAGCCTTACTACATTTTCTACATGAAGGTGCTATGTAAATGCAAATTCTTCTTTGGAGTGCATAGACAACATGCGGCAATTTGCAACATCATGCTATGGTGTAAAACAGGTGATAATGAAACAGTCTGTTCCTATAGATCTCTCCTGGTGTTTACACTAGAGCTGCCAATACAACCCAGTTAACACTATTACACAGTCAAAATGGCCCTGCTATTAGCACTACATGTTCAAAAGACAATTTCATATTTCCAGTGATTTTTATTTAATTACAACAAGCAAGAACAATTTTAAAACAAATTGCAGAGCAATTTTATTTCCATGAAACCGAACAGTTTTGTTCTGAAGGGTGTACTGAAATTTATTTATTTAGAGCGATATATCGAGTAGACTAGTGCTTCACCTTTCCAGTTACCCGGGTGCTGTCTAGGTGCAGTTGGTACATTCTCTCTGTGACCACACGAGATACATCTGCGTGTTCTGGGTTCCCCCCACCTCTGAAAGGTGGAGAAGTAGGCAAGTTAATTTGCCCCGAATGTGTAGGTGAGTCGCAGAATTTGAGGGGAGTTGATGGGAATGTGCAAAGAATAAAAAGATTGTGCTTAGTGTAGATGCATGCTTGATGAACGGTAACGACCAACATGCCCCATCTACACTAGTCCCACCTGCCTGTGTTTGATGATGGAGTGGGGGGAGAGGGGAAGGGGAGGTGGGGGGAGGAGGGAGGGAGCTAGAGGGGGAGGGGGTGGAGGGTGGAAGGAGGGGGTGCTGCACCAATGCAGGAGAGGTTTGGGCCCACTTGTATCCATCTAAACCTTTCCTATCCACGTACCTGTCTAAATATTTCTTAAACATTGTGAAAGTTCCTGCCTCAATTAACTCCTCTGGCAGCTTGTTCCATGTACCTACCACCCTTTGTATTAAAAAAGTTGCCCCTCAGTTTCCTATTAAATCTTTTCCTCCCTCACCTTAAACCTGTGACTCTGTGGGCCAAATGGCTTACTTCCATTTTCTCTAACTTCTGCCATGTTCACTTGTCAGAAAAGCCACTGGTTCTTGACCCTAAATGTCACCCATTCCTTCTCTTCAGAGATGCTGTCTGTCCTGCTGAATTACTCCAGCATTTTGTGTCTATCTTTGGTTTAAACCAGCATCTGCAGTTCCTTCCTACACACTGGTTAAAGTAACAGTTCAGTCACAGTGATGTAATTGGAATCTGATTCATTTCTTGCAGTTGCCACCTGCTCACCAGACCCAAGGGCCCTGGGTCTCGACAAGTACGTTTACCCATTTGTCTGTCTGGCATCTGCTGATTGAGAGGTGTCAGAATCAGCCCTTTGGTTTCAAGTCAAAATCGGAACTTCATTTAATCTATTTAGATGTGAACTTCTTAATCCTTCTGGACGTGTGACGTTGCACCAGTGAGTTCACATTGTTCAATATTAGCATTGGTGCAATTGAAACCTAAAACCACATGGATCTGGAGCTGTACCTTGCAGTAAAATCACAAGTTTGTGCAAGTTAACAGATCTCAGTCAGTCTGACCGTTGTGTTATGCACCCTTCTGTTTAAGAAAATAAAGGTCATTGAGGGTTTCTGACTAACTTTTCCCTCTGTCCTGTGGCTTTTCCCTCTGTCCTGTGGCTTTTCCCTCTGTCCTGTGGCTTTTCCCTCTGTCCTGTGGCTTTTCCCTCTGTCCTGTGGCTTTTCCCTCTGTCCTGTGGCTTTTCCCTCTGTCCTGTGGCTTTTCTAAAGAAAATGTACAGCTGAATTAGGCTCAACTGTAATTGTTTCTCGGGTCACTGGGCTGCCAGAAAGTTGGGTAATGATGGAGATGAAAAGATGATATCAACACAAGAAAATACAGAAAAGAGAAAATTAAAGATATTTGGTGTACCAGATATATTTAAATCAAGGAGATAGAACACTTCTATTTTATCGTGCTGGTATGAACATGGCTCCACATGAATGTGAATAACCCAAATAATTTACACAGTTTGTGCATGGAAGATCTATTGCAAGCTTTGCTATATTTCAACCTACTGTCATCCCAGAAGGTTTGCTCAATTCTCCTGTAAAGCTGATGCTTTTACCACAAAAAACCTTTCTTGTGCACTCTACTAGAAATATCGCACGGGTATGTCAACAAATAAACAAAACACAAAGTAGTATAAAATTCTCAAGAGACTGTTGCAACATGTGGTGCACCGGGTCAGTCTGACAGCAAATGCATAGTTTTGTGGAATACGTCCTGGTACACCCCGTCTGTAAACCTATGGTGTAAGTGATTCTTGCAGCTTTGTTATCTGTCACTTTGAAGAAGGGGCTTCAAACATCAACATATTCCAACACAGAATTTAAAAAAACCATCGAATAAGGTTTATAAAATTAGTTTGTCACTTACATCCATTCTCATAACTCACACAGCAGTTTTTCAAAGAGCTGACACTTCAGTAATTTCCTAATAATCTCTTCCAGATGTGTCAATAGTTCTTAAATGAACCTTTTACCAAAGCTGGCTCAACTTGCCATCTGTGATCATTTATGGTTGCTTGCATCTGCATTTATGTATCTTAGGTATGTAGCAGTGTACAAAAAGCCTCACTTTTATACTTAACACCAGCATCAAAATCTACTTGTTCATGTCACCTGCCATATACGTATTCAGATGTGAATGCACCATGATGATCTGTGTTGAAAAATGCAGTTACAGCACAACAACATAAGGAATAGGGATAGGTCAGATCTTGAGCCTGCTTAGCTCATGCAAAGAACGATCCTTTCAATGCCATTTTCCTGTGTGACTCGTATAAATCTGGATTATTCTTTAGTCCAAATAAAAATGTCTCCTATATAAAACCCTTTGAAATTATTTCTATTCACAGGTCCTGTATCAAATTCCAAGTGTTCTGTTAGAAATTTATTAACATTTATCATTTATTGCTGGAGTTAATTACACATACTAGAGCAAGGATGTTTTGCCACATTTATATAAAGCTTAGTGAGACCACAGCCAAAGAGTTCTGTGCAATTTTCTTCCCATAGTTATACAATGTGGAAACAGGCCCATCAGCCCAACTTGCCAACATGTACCAGCTACACTAGTCCTGCCTGCATTTGCCCCACATCCCTCTAAACCTGTCTGATGCATGTACCTGTCTTAATCATTTCTTAAATGTTGCGATAGTCCATGCCTCAATTACCTCCTCTGGCAGGTCATTCCAAACACCCACCTTGCTCTGTGTGAAAAAGCAACCCCTCAGATTCCTATTAAATCTTTCCCACTTCACCATCAACCTATGTCTGGTCCTTGATTCTCCTGCTCTGGGCAAGAGACTCTTGTGCGTATACCTGATCACTCCTCATTCTCTTGCGCTATGGTCCCAGCCTACTCAACCTCTCCCTCAGGCCCTCGAGTCCTGGCAACATCCTCGTAAATCTTCTCTGTACCCTTTCCAGCTTGACAACTTCTTTCCTATAACATTGTGCCCAGAACTGAACACAATACTCTAAATGCAGCCTCAGCAACATCTTATATATCTGCAACATAACCTCCTAACCTCTATACTCAATACTCTGACCGATGAAGGCCAATGTGCCAAAACTCTAGGAAAAAAAATGACATTGTGCTGAGCGCATGCAAGATCCACCAGATTGGTTCTTGGAACAACAGGCCTGTCACATGAGAAAGGATTGACTAAGCTAGACATTTAATGGATTGAGGGTGATTTGATGAAATGTGCAAAATTTAACTTAGAGTGATACTGTGTGGAAACAGGCCCTTTGGCCCAACTTGCCCACACTGGCCAACAATGTCCCAGCTACAGTAATCCCACTTGCCTGTGCTTAGTCCATATCCCTCCAAACCTGTCCTTTCCATGTACCTGTCTAGCTGTTTCTTAATATGATGGGATAGTCCCAGCCTCAACTACCTCCTCTGGCAGCTTGTTCCATACAACCACCACCCTTTGTGTGGAAAATTTTCCCCTCAGATTCCTATTAAATCATTTCCCCTGCACCTTGAACCTATGTCCTCGGGTCCTCAAATCCCCTATTCTGGGCAAGATACTGCGCATCTAGGCAAGAGACTCTGTGCAGTTCTAAGAGGGCTCATGGGGTAGATACAGAGATGGATTCCTGTGCTGAATACCCTCCCTGCAGATAAGTGTCATAGCGTCAAAATAATGGGTGGCCATTTTGAATTGAAATAAAGAGAAACCTCTTCACATAGAAGATGGAAAATTGTTGAGTTTTTAATCCCTGAAGGCTGTGAAGGTTCAAAACAGGTCAACAGATGAATGCTTTCAGAACTGAGGTCAACAGATTTTCGGATGTTGAATGAGTCAAAGGATATGCAAATAAGGCAGAAAAATAGTTGTGTGCTGGAAGATCACACATGACCTGACTCGTAGCAGATCAGGATGGAAGGGCTAATTGCCTTTCAGCTCCTATTTCTTGTAATTTTTTAACATTATACTCACAAAATTATACTTCATAAAATTTAGTTCAGTTTAGAGATGCAGTGTGGAAACAAGCCTTTTGGCCCACCAAACCCATGCTAACCAGCAATCACCCATACACTAGATCTATCCTACACACTGGGGACAATTTACAGAAGCCAATTAACCTACAAACCTGTACACCCAGGAAACTGGAAAACCCACTGGTGACAGAGAAAATGTACAAACTCTGTACAGACAGCACCCATGGTCAGAATTGAACCCGGGTCTCTGGCGCTGTAAGGTGGCAACTCTACCGCTGTGCCACTATGCCCCCCCCCCCACCCTTAGAGGAGCTGAACCATCCACTCTTTATTAATTATACATATCTATTTAGTACTGAGGCATAGGAAAGCTATTTTCTACAATTAATCATAGTAAGTCATTTATATACTAAAACTCGTTTGTTTGTTTGTTCCTGAACTACAACCAAAACGGTACATGATAGCACGACAATTTTAGGCTCACCTTACTCACCTTCATCCCTTTGGTGCTAATGGAAGAAGTTTCATTGAAATCCCTGTTATATTTTTAAAGTTATTCACATTTTTAAGTTTAAATCTATCTCCTAGGGAGGGAGGATAAGGGAGGAAGATAGGTCATAGATCTTGAGCCTGCTTAGCTCATGCAAGGAACGATCACTTCAATGCCATTTCCCTGTGTGAGCCAGCATCTCCTGTAGATCCCTTCAATGTTGGGGAGGTCAGTACCCATTACTGTTTGATATTCTCTTCCTTCCTATGCCACCAGAACCTAGTTTTTCCAATAATTCAGAACAGGTCCATGGGCTCAGATAATAAACTCAATCAATAACTCAATTCCTGCCTCATTAACTTTAGTTTAGAGATACAGCGCGGAAATAGGCTCTTCGGCCCACCTAGTCCACGCCGACCAGTGATCCCCACAAACAAAGGGAATAGCCTTTTGTAGTCTAACTGACATTATAAAAGCAAGTAGACATTTTATTTTTGCCCATCTCCAGATGGGCCATCAGGGTTCAATTTAAGAGTTGACTAGGTTAATGGAGGTTTTTTGAATGCGTAGAAAGCCCAAGTTTATTTGTTCGACCCACCGAATCCACACCGACCAACGATCCCCGCACATTAACACTATCCTACACTAGGGACAATTTTTACATTTTTACCAAGCCAATTAACCTACAAACCTGTATGTCTTTGGAGTATGGGTGGAAACTGAAGATGTGAATGTCGCATACCAAAATGTGCTTAAGAGTTCTTGCTGAAGAAAAATTCAATGGAAAGAGAAACCAACAAATGTTGGGGTAGATGTAATTAACACATGCCCACTGCATGGTTCACAGGAAAGCTAGGTTTGAAGAGGGCTTTTAAAATGTTGTCTACCTATTTGTTTATTACCTAATATGAAGCACTCTCATTAAAATTAAATGAAAGAAAACTCGTACAAATTTCCTATTGTCAGGCTATTGGCAACAATTCCCAACACTTTGTTTGAAATACCATCAGTTGGTGTAAAACCATTTTTCCATGGAACACTCATCAAAATAGTCTTGAGTTGTGCCTGACACACACATCTCCTTGCAGACCTTGTGTCTGCATCTTCTTGATCCATTTGCATGTCCTTAAGAGTTCTTGCTGAAGAAGAATTAAATGAAAAGAGAAACCAACAAATATTGGGGTAGATTTAATTAACACAATACCAGCGGATGGTATAAATTGTTTTGCAATACTTAACTTAATCTTGTACGTGGATTACGAGGATTGCTCCCAAGTATTTTTTCCCCCCCAAAAAACTGTAATGTCATGATTTATTTTATATGACACCATGTTATCCGTTTTATTAAGGTCCCTTTTATTATTTCCCCATAAGGTACCACAAGGATACATGTTGTCTCCTTTTATCTAAATGCTAATGATTATGTTGCTGATGAAAGAAAAATAGCTTTCAGCTATCTTTACACTTCAAAGTAATTGGTTAGTGCCTTTGGTAAGACCATAGGGGAGGTTATAAAAGGCAATAACAGAGAAGTCAAAAGATATCTGGATCCACCAGTCCTCTATTCTATGCTTACCTTTGTAAAATAGAAAATATGCCTCTTATTCCATTGCTGCTTTAGCTAACTTGAAAGTACACAATTTAGTCTATGAAATAGACATGTTTTAATTTGGGTCACAAGTGGTCAAAGCTATAGAGTCATTTAGAGCCATGCAGTCATGCAGCGTGAAAACAAGCTCATTGCCCCAACTTGCCCACACCGACCAACATATGCCATCTCACTAGTCCAACTTGCTTGTGCAAGGCCCACATCCCTCTCCTGCTGTCCTGTCTATGTAACAGTCCGCATTAACCAATCGGATCTCCCGGTGGCTGAGCATTTCAACTCCCCCTCCCATTCCCAGTCTGACCTTTCTGTCATGGGCCTCCTCCAGTGCCACAGTGAGTCCCACCGGAAATTGGAGGAACAGCACCTCATATTTTGCCTGGGCAGCTTGCAGCCCAGGGGTATGAACATCGACTTCTCCAACTTTAGATAGTTCCTCTGTCCCTCTCTTCCCCTCCCCCTTCCCAGTTCTCCCACTGTCTTCCTGTCTCCACCTATATCCTTCCTTTGTCCCGCCCCTCTGACATCAGTCTGAAGAAGGGTCTCGACCCGAAACGTCGCCCATTCCTTCTTTCCTGAGATGCTGTCTGACCTGCTGAGTTACTCCAGCATTTTGTAAATAAATACCTTTGATTTGTACCAGCATCTGCAGTTATTTTCTTACACTAAATGTTTCTTAAACGTTGCAATAGTGCCTGCTTCAACTACCTCCTCCGGCAGCTTGTTCCATATACCCACCACCCTTTGTGTAAAAAAAGTTACCCCTCAGGTTCCTATTGAATATTTCTCCCCTAACCTTAATCCTATGTCCTTTGGTTCTCGATTCTGGGAGACTCCAGAATCGTTTACCCGATCTATTCCTTTCACGATTTTGTACATAGAACACACAGCCCTCTAAATACAGCCCTCAAAGTCCACCCAGCCTGGTTTCAAAGTGCATTTACATTTCTTAGTCATTGGTTGTCCTATTTAAAATTAATTGGTCTGGTGGCTTGGACAGGGATAATTTTTGTTGATGAATAAATCATAAATTGTAACATCAGTGACTGTCAGTATTTGCAACTTAATGTACAAATTAATGGCAACTTATATTTTAACTTTATTGCTGCCTTTACATTGCGCTTTGATCACCAGCTCTCATGGCATGGGTCACACAAAGTCAGCCAAATCAGTAAAATCTGTTGGATTAGTTTGGACCCACCACATAGAAGGCATATGGGTGGCTGTGCTAAATAGTGCATTTAAGCAAATTAGGCTATTCATAGATACTTTTCATTATTCAACTAAAAATGCTACATGTGTATAGGGTATTGCATACTGCATGGGATACTCAATCATACTCAACCCTGAAATGACTGATACAGACTTTAAATGATGTGTTTTATGCAGAACATTTTAAAGGGCATAGAAACAGTGCCTAGAAACATAGAACTCCCACAAGTCAACAGAACTCTGCATGCCAAAATGGTGACTAATCAAGTACAAAGGTAAAAACGTTTTCATAGATTTTAAGTAATTCCCATTAAAATGAAAACTGATATTGAACACCATTAAATAAATAAACATTGCCTTTACATCAGTTTGATGGCTAATGTGAAAGCAGATAGTGGGCAGGTGTGGGAGTAATGGGGAAAGCTCTTTCTCAACTATTTTGGGAGTCAGATGACCATCAAAAGCAGTGCAGGGTTACCAGACTGGAAAAAAACTCTGGCACAATGACATATTATAAGAATGCTTTACAGTCACTTTTACTTTTGAGATGAATAATGTGAATGGGTGATTGATGTTCGGCATGGACTCGGTGGGCTGAAGGGCCTGGTTCCATGCTGTCTTACTAAAATTAAACAAAATAAACATTGATAGAGGGATATCTATTGGGTGGGACACAAGGGACATATCCCATGGTATGCTTAGGTGGTGATCTGCAAGCACTTTTGGAAGAAGATAGGATAACTGCTTATAAATCTTCCAAAGCCTAAACTTTAGAACGACAAAAGATTTATGGAGTTAAAAGGTTTTGAAGGAAGTAAGTAGTTTGAACTAAATAAAAATGTGCTTTTAAAGGTAAAACTGTCAAGGCTCTATTCTGGATTTCTCTCTTTAAATCTCTGAATTTACATCACTCTCCTGCTGAAGATGGTTCTTAAGAGGTCCTTCTGCAGTTGTACCGGGCCCTGGTGAGACCGCACCTGGAGTACTGTGTGCAATTTTGGTCTCCAAATTTGAGGAAGGATATTCTTGCTATGGAGGGCGTGCAGTGTAGGTTCACTAGGTTAATTCCTGGAATGGCGGGACTGTCGTATGTTGAAAGGCTGGAGCGATTGGGCTTGTATACACTGGAATTTAGAAGGGGGGATCTTATTGAAACATATAAGATAATTAGGGGATTAGACACATTAGAGGCAGGAAACATGTTCCCAATGTTGGGGGAGTCCAGAACAAGGGGCCACAGTTTAAGAATAAGGGGTAGGCCATTTAGAACAGAGATGCGGAAGAACTTTTTCAGTCAGAGAGTGGTGAAGGTGTGGAATTCTCTGCCTCAGAAGGCAGTGGAGGCCAGTTCATTGGATGCTTTCAAGAGAGAGCTGGATAGAGCTCTTAAGGATAGCGGAGTGAGGGGGTATGGGGAGAAGGCAGGAACGGGGTACTGATTGAGAGTGATCAGCCATGATCGCATTGAATGGCGGTGCTGGCTCGAAGGGCTGAATGGCCTACTCCTGCACCTATTGTCTATTGTCTATTGTCTATCTCCACTACATTTTTTGGTCACTTCCCAGTACCTCTATGCAGCTTGATGTCAAACATCTGATTATATGCTGGTGCAGTGCCTTTGGATATTTTATAATTGTCCGCATGAAATATAAAAACAATCTGTAAATTTAGCTTATTAGGTATTCATCAGGTCATAAGTGATAGGAGCAGAAACAATATACCACCAATCAATCATGGCTGATCTATCTCTCGCTCCCAACCCCATTCTCCTGCTTTCTCCCCATAACCTCTGACACCCGTACTAATCAAGAATCTATCCATCTCTGCTTTAAATATATCCACTGACTTGGCCTCCACAGCCTTTTGTGGCAAAGAATTGCACAGATTCACCACCCGACGACTAAAGAAATTCCTCCTCATCTCCTTCCTAAAAGGACATCCTTTAATTCTGAGGCCATGACCCAATGTATTATTGATCAGCAGCATCAATATACACATTGACAATATAAATCAAGCAACAATTTGGTTTTAAATTGTTGATCATACTGAGACCAATAGAATGCAAGTGGTTGGAACATGCATTCCAAAAGATAAGGTGAACAGAGCCCTGTAGAACTGTCCTGGGGGGAAATTTTCCAATTTGAAACAGTGCCTCTGTTACAGATACCCTATTCCTGTACCCTTCTCACAGATGCAATAGACAATAGGTGCAGGAGTAGGCCATTCAGCCCTTCGAGCCAGCACCGCCATTCAATGTGATCATGGCTGATCATTCTCAATCAGTACCCCGTTCCTGCCTTCTCCCATACCCCCTGCTTCCGCTATCCTTCAGAGCTCTATCTAGCTAGCTCTCTCTTGAATGCGGCCTGACCTGTTAATTATTTCCAGCATTTCTCTTTTTATTTTCGATTGTCCCAAGTCAAATTTACAGCCCAGAAAGTGGGCATTTGTTCTTTTAAGCACCTTGACTTTTCCCCATTTCCTGTTTGATCTGTTTACATATGCACATGCCATTGCCGCAGAAAATAAATGTTAATGCAAACAATAGCTCCTGTTGTGCACTTAAAACGAGGTGTGAATAGAGCTGCAATCATTTGGCAAGATAACGTCACAGCCTTTTGTGCACTTTGAATCAGTTTTTTTTTTACTCTTCTTTCTAATCACAACATAAAACAATTTAACTGCTCAGCTATTTGTGTAATCCTTGAGATGCCGCTGTGTGGAATGCAAAATTGAATATGTTGATCTGGAGTATAATTTCTGCCGTCCAAAAAGCTTTAATGGAATGCTAATGTCGATGCCTCTTGATCTTGAAACTCTCACATTGGGAGCCAATTGGCCAGACTCGTCAACAAAACCCCCCATGTGAAAGGTGATTTACAACGTTGCAATTCCCAGCAGCTTTGATCTTGACGACTGCATTATAAAACAATGAGGTCACACTGCTCCATCCCTTCGTGTAGAGGACTTCCTCAGGAGGATAGTTCCAACCACATGAAAGGCCGTCAAGAGGAAAGTGGTCGGTGGTGGTACAACTGTGTATATGCATTGTGTAGGATGTTAACTGCAGATGCTGGTTTACATCAAAGATAGACACCAAATGCTGGAGTAACTCAACAGACAGGCAGCATCTCTTGAGAAAGGGAATAGGTGACGTTTCGGGTCGAGACCCTTCTTCAGACTTAGGGTCAGGGGAGAGGGAATTGAGAGTTTCTAGAGATGCTCCCTGACTCGCTGAATTACTCCAGCATTGTGTGTATATTTATATGTGGATTTAAGCAAAAAGTGAGCTGCTGGAGGAATTCAACGAGTCATGTAGCACCTGTGGAGTCAAGGGATGATGAAGTCTCAGTCCTCGGAGAAATTTCTTGCCATGATGGAGTTTGGGGTAATGTGCCATGTTCCTAGAGTCAGGCTTGTGACCCATCTACTGCAGTTGACTGAGAATGCTGCTGTTTCAACAAAGCTTCAATAGCTTTTCCAGTATAGGTGAAGCAATGCAACCACTGTGTTTTCCATGTGTTCCCCCCCCCCCACCCCACCGGTATAAAAGTGGTGACATTGGTTCACCTGTCCTGGAAACGTGATTGATGTACCTTACAAATACAGCGTTTTCAAAGTCTCCTTGATACAAATGTGTTACATCCTGAACAACACCTCTGGCCCATAACTACTCAAAATAGAGTGGCATCTGGGAAAGCTTTCAGTACTTCAAGTCCCTGCCACACGAACAGACAGCGTCCAAGTACAAACAGGGAAAGGATCACAGATTTTCCCAAACAGCCCACTCACTTGTGCCCTGTGCCCCAAACATGGCACTTTTATGATTCCACACCTGGCTATTTGGCCACCTCAGGACACACTGAACCAGAGTGAAGCAGGTTTTCCTTAACCTTGAGGTATGAGCTAAGGCAATGATGGATCTACGTAATGTGTTTGACAAGGCACTGGGGTATAGACTTGTCAACAAAATTAAAGTCCACGGAACTAAAGGGCCATTGTCAGCGAGGACATAAGTCTAGCTGCAGGGCAGCAATCAGAGAATAGGCATGGATGGTTGATTTTCTGTCTGCAAATAAGTAAACAGCAGCGATCCATGTTGGGACTGGTGCTATGTTTGGTAAGTAGCAGTGAACTGGACTTGGGCAAACAATGAGGAGTTCAGAGGATTATAGACAGACTGGCAAAATTAGTGGGCAGGTGGCAAATTAAAAACAAAGTATAAAGTGATGGATTTTTGGAATAATGTAAATAACATTGCATACAAATAATATGATACAATTTTAGAGTGGGTACACAAATGAAAATGTGAAGCAAATTGAGAGTACTATTTAAAAAAAATATGGATTCCAGGAATTTATTAATAAGGGGAATAGATTACAAAAGCAGTGAAGTTAGGCTGAACCTTTACAAAACAGTTGTCTGGAACAGAGTATGCAGTAAAGGTTTACTGGAGCAGGACAAGGGATAATGGAACCTGGGTAAGCAGAATTGAGACAGGAAACTGCAGATGCTGGAATTTTGAGCAAAACACCAAGTGTTGGAGGAAACCAGTGGGTCAGGCAGCATATGGAGAGGGAATGGGCAGATGATGTTTTTGTTGAAGGGTCCCGACCCAAAACATCATCGGTCTAGTCACTCCACAGACCCTGCTTGACGTGCTGAGTTCCTCCATCCCTTTGTGTTGAACCAGTATGAAAAAGCTGGAATTTTTCACTTTAGAGCAGAAAAGGTTCAGAGGAGGTTTGGGGCTGTTCAAAACAGTGTCCTGTTTGAATTTAGCATGCAAGATAAAGTATGCTTCCTGTGGCAGCAGGTTTGATAAACAGAGGCTACAGATATAAGATACTGACTCAATACTCTATCTAAAAGGGTAGTGGAAGCAAATACATTTCGTTCCTGGAAAAGAGAATTAGAGAAATACTTGAAAATTCTTAAAAACGCGTTCTGGGGAAGGGGCTGGAATATTTGGACAACTCCTCTACAGAGCCAAATTGCCATGTTCTTGGTAAATCATACTATGACTTATTGACATATATAGCATATTTAAAAACCAATGGACTCTCAAAGCATTTGTAAATGGTAAGTACTTCAGTAATGTGATTGCTAGTGCAATGCAGGAAATACATTGGTCAGTATGCCTATAGCAAGTTCCTTCAAAGTGCTATGACGCAGGAAAGAACAGATAACCTTTATCTTAGTCAAATGTTTGTGTGGAGATTTCCCATGCTCTTCTTTAAACATGCCCCAGATTATTTATGACAACTAGAGGACAAGCAAATATTTTTTTATGATGGCTGATCTGAAGAATGGCATTGCCTTCACTGCAGCTTTCTTTCACTGCTGATCTGTGGTATCACCTGTAACAAACTTAACCTCATGAAGTGGGCATTGAGGAAATAAACTAAAGCAATGTGTGCTTCTGATGAGCCACGGTGTCATGGTGCAAATGGAGTCCTGAGTTTGCTAACTTAGTTATCTTATAACATAGAACAGTACAGACACAAAATGCTGGAGTAACTCAGCAGGTCAGGCAACATCTCTGGAGAGGAGAATGTGCCATTTTGGGTGGAGAACCTTCAAGGTTCTCCACACGAAAAGTCACCTATTCCTTTTATCCAGAGATGCTGCTTGATCCACTGAGTTACACCAGCATTTTGTGTCTATCCTCAGTGTAAACCAGCATCTTCAGTTCCTTCCTACACACAAAACAGTACTGCACAGGAACATGCCCTTCAGCCCACAGTAGCTGTGCTGACCATGATGCTAGGTTAAACAAATCTCATCTACCCACACACAGTCCATATCCCCCCAGTCCATACATATTCATATGCCTGTCTAAAAACCTCTTAAATGCCATTATTGTATCTGCATCTACCGTTACCCCTAGCAGTGTGGCCCAGGCACCCACCATCCTCTGTAAAATTCTTGCTGTGCACATTTACTTTAAATTTTCCCTCTCTCACCTTAAAGGTATGCCATTTAGTCTGTGATGTTTCCACCCTGTGAGAAAGATTTTGACCGTCTGCCCTAGTTATGTCTCTCATAATTTTAATAACAATAACATCCTCTCCTTATAGCTAATACCATCTAATTTAGGCAATTTCCAGAGCTGTGGGAGATAAAGCTTTCATTCTGTTCTACCTGTGCTCAGACGGAGTGTGGCACAGTGGCGCAGCGATAGAGTTGCTGCTTTACAGCACCAGAGACCCAGGTTCGATCCCGAACTACTGTGTGTGCTGTCTGTACAGAGTTTGCATGTTCTCCCTGTGACCACACAAGTTTTCTTCGGGTGCTCCGGTTTCCTCCCACATTCCAAAGGCATGCAGGTTTCTAGGTTAAGAAAATAACTGCAGATGCTGGTACAAATCGGTTTATTCACAAAATGCTGGAGTAACTCAGCAGGTCAGGCAGCATCTCAGGAGAGAAGGAATGGGTGACGTTTCGGGTCGAGACCTTTCTTCAGACTGAAGAAGGGTCTCGACCCGAAACGTCACCCATTCCTTCTCTCCTGAGATGCTGCCTGACCTGCTGAGTTACTCCAGCATTTTGTGAATAAACAGGTTTCTAGGTTAATTGGCCTCTAAAAATTGCCCCTAGTGTGCCGTGCATGTTGTGTTGGTCGGAATTAACTTTGTGGGCTGAAGGCCTGTTTCTACATTGTGTCACTAAACTAAACCAAACACATGATTCAATCACTCAATCAAGTCCCCGTGGATTTTACCCGCATGTCAGGAATGGCCCAAAATTCAGAGATGAATTCTCAGAGGGTGACTGAGAAGCAGCTGTAAAGGTTGTCTCACTTGCTGGGAATCCTGGCACTTGTGAACAAAATCCTAAAAATAAGAGCCAGGCTCTTCAGGCCAGTTAGGAAGTTAGAAAGAACGTTTACATGCCAGTTTAACACTCCTGTCAGCACAAGGCCAATTGGCAAACCTTTGCAAAGTTAGGACATGGGCAGCAAAGCACTGGAATTTTTCAAGTTTTCAAAGAGCAATAAATGCAACTATAGCATTTTTCAAAATTGATGCTTTTTCGTACTATAATGCTGAGTGAAGAGCTGGGCATAATGTCTCATTGTGGGATTTTTATTTACTTTGCTTACTGTAATACAAATTCCGTGTAACATTGCATAGAGCATAGCAGCCAGTTCCTGAATATATACTGCAAACATAATCAGGCATAACATCTACATTATATGTAAACAACTTCAAATTCATCAGTTGGCAGTTTAAATCATATTGCATTTTCCATTGGGAAAAGGGTTCCACAGGTCTATTCTGATAGAAAAAATGCACAATTAATATACAAGAATTCATATTTTAATATTATAAAAATTATGAAATCTAATTTGGAATGATTTTACGTGGGACTACTTACTGCATTAATTTCAATGTTGAAATGTTTTATGGACATTGTAGACTTCATGTACTTCAGAGTTTTCTAGTGATTGCTAAAGAAATTCCTTAGTTTTAACCAAGATCGAAGAACTTTGCAAGTAAATCAATGGCGCCCAGGATATGTAATTTTCTCCCAAAGATCATAAAACTAAAATCCTATAAGAAACCCTTTTCTGCTGAAACAACACCATCTGTTTCTCTTTGCCAACATTACTTGATATTCTTTTTTTTTAAATCTCTGAAGTAATTCTGGAAGCGATTACAACTTGTTAATTACAAATATGAAGTCTTGCACATTTCCCAGATCAACACAAACCTATTAAAATGGGAAAGGATTTTCAATGATAGGTAGAGACAGATAAGAGGAACAAGGTAATGTAAGGTTGTTGCTAGTTGCATTATGTTTTCAAATGTTTTCAACTTAAGTTAATCCACAATCCTTGCACTCGATTCTCTTTCCTCTGGCTCGTTCTCCCAGCTGGTTCCACCTGCCCATCACCTACATACTATACCTTTAGGTTCTCTCCTAAACCTTCCCCCAACTGGATCCATTGCCCATCTTCTCTCCCTGTTCTGATTTCACGTATCACCCCCCAGCCTCTTTCTCCACCTGCATCATATCCTCCTCTACCTGGCTCCATCTGCCCATCACCCCCCACCCCCCTTGCCCCTTTCTGACCCATTCATCTCAACTCACCTCCTGGCCATCTCCCCTCTGCACTCTCAAACCTGACGTAGGTTCTCAACGGGTGTCAGGGGTTATGGGGAGAAGGCAGGAGAATGGGGTTAGATCAGCTATGATTAAATGGTGGTAGATGGGCTGAATGGCCTAATTCTCCTCCCATCTCTTATGACCCTGAACATTGACTGGCCCTTCCTCTCCACAGATGCTGCACAACCTGCTAAATTCCTCCAGCAGAAAAAGACACAGATTGCTGGAGTAACTTTGCGGCTCAGGCACCATCCCTGGAGAACATGGATAGGTGATGTTTCGGGTCTGGGACCTTCTTTAAACTGATTGTGGTGGGGAGGAATAGTATCTTCCCAGCTTGTATCAGGTAACTGAACCATCCCATCAACAACTAGAGAGCCGTCCTGGCCTACTATCCACCTCACTGGGGACCCTCAGACCATCTCCAAATCAGACTATACTGGACTTTATCTTGCACTAAACATTATTCCCTTTATCATGTATCTGTATGCTTGATTGTAATCATGTATTGTCCTTCCGGTGACTGGGACGCAACAAAAGCTTTTCACTGTACCTCGGTGCACGTGACAATAGACCAAGCTAAGCTAAGCTAAGGGAAGAAAGCTGGAAGAGAGGAGGAGTAGAACAAAGCCTGGGATGGGATAGGTGGATGTAGGTGAGAGGGCTTTTTGATAGGCAAATGGTTGGACAAAGGCCAGAGATGGAAAGTCAAAAGGTGCAAGTTTACTTTAGCTTAGATTCACGTGGACCGAGATATAGTGAAAAGCTTTTTGTTGCGTGCTATCCAGTCAGCGGAAAAACTATACACGATTACAATCAAGCGGTCCACTGTGTAGAGATACAGGATAAAGGGAATAACGTTTAACGCAAGACAAAGTCTGACAGGACAGATGCCATCACCCTGTTGACCTTCTGCTGAAAGCGATCATAGAATGCATTGTGCATCAGGTAGGGCGATGTTACCCGACTTCTCTTTACACCCAGATACAGTATTCAGACCTTGCCACAGCATATGGGTGTCCGAAGGATTGTACTGGGACTCAGGTTTGTCCTGGTATTGTCTCTTGGCACTCTTGATGGTTTTGTGAAGATTATAGCGAGCTTACTTATGCTGCCTGGAATCGTTTGACTAGTACGCAGTGGGCAGGGCCCTCACCTGTGGATGTACCACACAGTTGTCCATGGTTTCTGGTTGGGGAACACTTGGATTGACTTTGGCACACACACTCCTCTGTGCACTTGCTGATGAAGTCAGTCACGGCAGTGGTGTACTCATTCAGGTTGGCTGCAGATTCCCTGAATATGGACCAGTCCACTGACTCAAAGCAGTCGCGTAGGATGTCATCCGTGTCCATTGACCAGCGTTGAACAACTCTCCGTATTGGATCCTCCAGCTTCAGTTTTTGTTTGTAGGCAGGGAGTAGAAGCTCAGCCAGGTGATCAGATTTCCTAAAATGTGGCCGAGGAATGGAGCAGTAGGCATTTTCTATGGATGTGTAGCAGTGGTCGAGGGTGTTCTGGCCCCTGGTAAGACACGAGACAATCTGATAGTACTTCGGTAGTTGGCTTGATTGAAGTCTCCGGCTACAATGACCAGGACTTCAGGGTGTTGTGTCTCAATGCTGTTGATAGTGGAGTACAGTTCGTTCAGAGCAAGCTTGACTTTCGCATGGAGAGAGATGTAGACTGCTGTCAGGATAGCGGAGGTGAATTCCCTCAGCAGGTAGAAGGGACGGCTCTTCACAGTCAGATATTCCAGGTCCTGGAGCATGAGCACGCCAGGACTACCACGTCTGAGCATCATGAGATATTGATTAGAAAGCACAACAGATAAGGATTGAAAAGTTGTGAGTTGGGAGCCAGAGGAAGGAATATAGATGGAAGGGGAATGAGGGGAGAGAAATCGGAGCAAGTCCTGTATGGGGCATAGGGAAGAGAAGAGTGGAGTGGGGGAGAAGAGAGGGTGGAGCTGGTTTGGTTAGCTACCTAAAATTGGAGAAAACAATGTTCATACCATTGGGTTGTAAAGTACTGTTGCTCCAGTTTGCCCCCCCCCCCCCCCCCCCCACTTGTACCCATCGATCCCTTGCCAGCCCTTCTTCCTTTCCAGCTTTCCTCCCGCCCACCACCACAACCAGTGTCTGAAGGGTCCCGACCCAAAATGTCACCTATCCATGTTTTTCCAAAGATGCGGCCTGAACCTTTGGCTGAGTTACTCCAGCACTTTGAGTCTTTTCTTTGTAAGCCAGCATCTGCAATTCCTTGTTTCTAAATTACATCGAATTCCCTCTGCAGCTTTTTTCTGCTCTATATTCCAGCATCTCCAGTCTCTCGAGTCTGCACAAGTTTATTTTGTCCTTCCAGCCTGCAGCAGATCATTTCCTATTTTCTCCCCATAATTGACTGTAATGAAGAAATGTTACCATCTGCATTCTCATCTTTAATGGCAGAGCTCTGTGTCTCATGACACCCAGACAGCTCATCACAATAGTATATTTTAAAAAAAAGTTTTGTTTGAATTGCAAACTATTTTGAAATCTACTCGATGTGTTATTTTATCACCCTGTATATTGCAGTTAATACTGCATACAACTCTTTACAGATAAAAAGAAACTGCTGAACGAACTCAGCAGGCCAGACAGCAGATGTGAAGGGAAATGGACAGACAATGTTTCAGATCCCGACCTGATGAGTTCCTTCAGTTTGTTTGTTGCTCAATATTCCAGCATCTGCAGTCTCTAACTGCTTGCGGAGCTTGATAAAAGCAATCTAGTTTTGCTCATGCTTTTGCACATCCTTTTTCCTCTTGCTTCAGTGCAGAAGCACAGCAAAACTTTAGTGCACTGGCATAAAGGGACTGAAAAGTCAACTACACATCCTGCTATTACCCGAGTTTTATTTGGCTTAGACTCCTTCCATCAAAAAACCCACAACGTCGTGCTCACTCACATCAGCTGTCCCCAGATCAGCCCACTCACTGCTGAACCGTTCATTCATATTTATGCCATTGCCAGATTTAACAAATCCAGTGCTATTCTCATCAGCTACTCATCTTCTGTAAACTGCAGCTCCTCCATGCCTAGTATCTTCTTACACCTTGTCTTATGCGTTACCTTTGAACGATGGATTGATTGAAAGATGGAGCATGGAAACAGGCCTTTAGGCCCACTGAATCCATGCTGACTATCTGTTCACACTAGTTCTATGCTATCCCCCTTTTGCACCACTCCATACTCACCAGGGGCAATTTACAATGTTGTTACGAGTCAACATTGTGCCCTTGGGTGCCTTGCTCTGGAGTGGTTCCTTTTTTTAATGTTTCAATCTCTTCTTTTTGAGATCCCCTTAAACATTCTTGATTAGTAAGGCCTAATTCTGCTCCTATAACTTATGAAGTGATATTTTTGATTTGATTTGTTTAACTGTCCAGGCCTACCCATCTGGCTTGCCTTCCAGTTTAATGTATATATCCTTACAAAGGACCTAAAGATTTTTTTTCTTTTATATGTCAAAGACATGTTGGTTGTTATTTCCTCATAACAGAGCGGCACGGTAGCGCAGCGGTAGAGTTGCTGCTTTACAGCGAATGCAGCGCCGGAGACTCAGGTTCGATCCTGACTACGGGTGCTGCACTGTAAGGAGTTTGTACGTTCTCCCCGTGACCTGCGTGGGTTTTCTCCGAGATCTTCGGTTTCCTCCCACACTCCAAAGACGTACAGGTATGTAGGTTAATTGGCTGGGTAAGTGTAAAAATTGTCCCTAGTGGGTGTAGGATAGTGTTAATGTACGGGGATCGCTGGGCGGCACGGACTTGGAGGGCCGAAAAGGCATGTTTCCGGCTGTATATATATGATATATGATATGATATATGAAACAAGAACTGATTTTACCTGTAGCCAGAATTATGGGGATATCCTCAAATTCCAGCATAATTACAAACATCAACCCTTCATGTGTGCTGAAAATTTACACTAAACAGAATTTTTATTCATAAAATGCTGGAGTAACTCAGCAGGTCAGGCAGCATCTCAGGAGAGAAGGAATGGGTGATGTTTCGGGTCGAGACCCTTCTTCAGACAATCTGAAAAAGGGTCTCGACCCGAAACGTCACCCATTCCTTCTCTCCTGAGATGCTGCCTGACCTGCTGAGTTACTCTAGCATTTTGTGAATAAATACCTTCGATTTGTACCAGCACCTGCAGTTATTGTCTTATACTAAACAGAATTTTAATCAGCAAAATTATGTGCTTTTGGAAATAGGGTAGGAAGGGACTGGGGAATTAAGTGTTGAAATTGACTGTGCATCAAGAAATTTGTTATAACCTGTCGACAACTGCATTTCAATGGAACACATTAAGATGCAAGACCCTCTGGAGAGGCACGTTGCCAATTACCATATGTTAATCACTCAGTTCTAGCAATCTTTCCGCTAAGTTTCTTTTTAACCAGTTCCACATCCTTCTGGGCCTGAAACCCTACCAGTGAAGGAAAGGTGAGAACACAAAATAAATTAAAGTGGTGGAGCATGGGTTGGGGGGGGGGGCTGAATCAATCTTAAAGCCAATGCCAAAATGTATTCTATTCAAGGATATTAACTTACTGGTGGGAGACATTTACTAACAGTTTTACTTCTTGAAAGATTAGTTTCAAGGCCACTTTCCACACACAAAGTTTGCATAATGACATCAGAATGGGAGTCAATTATGTTGCGTGGACAAAAGCCTTTAGCTCTTTCTGCAGATATTCCCTTTTACAGAAAAGGGGGGGGGGGGGAAAGAACAGATATACAGGAGCACCAATATCATCTTATTGATACAGGGCATTTAGTGAAGGAACAACATAATTGTAAGAGCAAAGAACAAATGGGAATGCACTTGGATTTTTTTCTGAAGGTAGGCAGTATGAAGGGACTACAGTCAGCAACATTAAAAGAGTCAAATAGCACAGAAACTGTTCTTTCGGCCCAACATGTCTGTGCCAATTAGCCATTTTACATTAATCTTACACAGTAGGGATAATTTATAGCAGCGAATTACCCAAACAACCTCCACATCTTTGGGAGATACGAGGAAGCAGGATCATATTGAGGACACCCACCCACACAATCACAGGGAGGACATGCAGACTGGACACAGAGTACCGCAGGCATGGACTGAAACCTGGAGTTCTGAACTCACTGCTCCACCAGCACTTGGAAAGAATCTCATTATTGCTCACCTCATACTTGCTCTTAGATAGACACAAATTGTTGGAGTAACTCAGCGGGGTAGGCAGCATCTTTGGAGAGAAGGGATGGATGACATTGCAGGTCGAGACCCTTCTTCATACTTGCTCTTGTCTAACAATTAATCACTTTGTGTCATTTGTTCTTCTGTGTCCAGGAGTACTAAGTCGAATTGTGGATATCCCAACTGCTGCTAGATTGTCCAACTAGAACATTAGAGATTGGACCAGGAACATTTTCAATTGGCAAGGCTCAGAATGATAGCTATCAGTTTATTCACCTTTCAGTCCAGTTAAAATTGTCCCAATATCTTGCCAATTTTCGCTCCCAGTTCTGGTCTTGTTTCAGAAGTACTTCCGTTTTCCATTCCCTTTCTTGGAATCTCTCAAGTATGGCTGAATTTAGTCAATGTTTAACTATGGGAGGGGCCAACTCTTCATTTGCTGCCACTGGATGTCAATGAATTTGCATCTCTGACGGGGTAGCAGTTCTGCAGCAAGACACGTAGCTGATTTCCTGTTCACTTGCTTCCTAATCAAGGTGCAAAATAACCAGTTGAAGTACCAAGGAAATTAACTAGCTCAGCTACAGCTGAGGATTGAATCTAGAATCGTTTCAATTTGAATGACTGAACTAATTCACTGCCGTGACCAGTGGATGCCCTGAAAGCTGGCTTGGTGATTGCATAAGTAACCTCTGTGATTTATAACAGATTTATGGTCCTACTTAATGCCTTCCTGATAATTTACACAGGTGATACCGCATTTATGGCTGAAACTGGTCAGTGGTCTATTGTGCCTCATCTGAGCTGATTGCACAGAGGAGTGTTTCAACGTGACAATAGTGGGAGGGAAGGTGGTGCTGGAGGCAACAGGGTAATAAAATCAAACAGGCAATACGAGCAAGCATGACAAATATCCCAAGTTGCTCAGAATTAATGTGATTAGGTTTATTATTGTCACCTATAGACAGCGAAAAGCTTTGTTTTGCATGCTGTCCAATCAGATTAAATAAAACTATACATAAAAACAATCAAATCAAACTTAACTACAGTAGATAGGGAAAAGTTGAAAATACAAAGTTTGCAGCATTGTCGTGCATCAGCTCCAAAGCCAAACTCCAATATCTACGATGGGGTTGAGGTGAATCAGACTGTATCCAAGCTTATGGAAGGACCTTACAGAAGCCTGATAACAGGAGTGGCGCAGCGGTAGAGTTGCTGCCTTACGACCCCAAGAGACCCAGGACTATGAGCACTGTCTGTATGCAATTTGTGCATTCTCCCTGTGACCGCGTGCATTTTCTCCGGATGCTCCTGTTTCCTCCCACATTTCAAAGAGTACAGGTCAGACATTAGACAATAGACAATAGGCGCAGGAGGAGGCCATTCGGCCCTTTGAGCCAGCACCGCCATTCAATGTGATCATGGCTGATCATTCTCAATCAGTACCCCGTTCCTGCCTTCTCCCCATACCCCCTGACTCCGCTATCCTTAAGAGCTCTATCTAGCTCTCTCTTGAATGCATTCAGAGAATTGGCCTCCACTGCCTTCTGAGGCAGAGAATTCCACAGATTCACAACTCTCTGACTGAAAAAGTTTTTCCTCATCTCAGTTCTAAATGGCCTACCCCTTATTCTTAAACTGTGGCCCCTTGTTCTGGACTCCCCCAACATTGGGAACATGCTTCCTGCCTCTAATGTGTCGAACCCCTTAATAATCTTATACGTTTCGATAACATCTCCTCTCATCCTTCTAAATTCCAGTGTATACAAACCTAGTCGCTCCAGTCCTTCAACATATGATAGTCTCACCATTCCGGGAATTAACCTAGTAAACCTATGCTGCGGATTAAGCTGTTATTGAGTCTGGTGGTCCACATTTTCAAACTTCACCACCAGACTCAGGAACAGCTTCTTATTTTGAATAAAACTTGTTCGGCTAACGATATTTGAAAGTTACAAGTGTTTTAGTTTCATCATTGTGAGGAAGACTTCACTCAAACTGGAAAACAATCGGCGTTATTAAGAACCAATGACAATGATGGGAAATTCGAGATGGCCTTTTGGCTGGTGAAGAGGCAGTCACAATGACTATTTGATCAACCATGCCTAACTGCTGCAGCAGGGAGTAATATAATATCAAAAATCTGGTTAGCATTTGAAACGACAGAGCCAAAAAGCAATCTTAACCGGTCTTCTTTTTGCCCTGTCCCCACCCTGAGCAGCCCATCTCCCCCACCAAACAGCTATCAGTCATCACGTAGTAATCTGGTTATATTACTCGGTTTAACCTGCCTGCAACACTCTAGTTTAGTTTAGTTTAGTTTAGTTTAGTTTAGAGATACAATGCAGAAACAGGCCCTTCAGCCCACCGAGTCCGTGCCGACCAGCGATCCCTGCAAATTAACACTATCCCACAGACACCAGGCACAATTTATAATTATAATTTATGGTATAATTATACCAAGCCAATTAACTTACAAACCTGTACGTCTTTGGAGTGTGGGAGAAAACTGAACATCTCGGAGAAAACCCACGCTGTCAAACTCCATACAGACAGTAGCCATGGTCGGGATCGAACCCAGGCAGCAACTCCTCAAGGCGCCACTGTGCCGTCTCGTTTCATCCTCGTACTTCAGCCAGCCAGAGTATCTTTAGTTCTCACCTGCCTCTGCACAATGTAATAAAGAAAATCTATCTTAATATCTGGGGCTGAACAATGGGATCCGCTGAGCAGTTTATGGGGTGTGAAAAGGGGGCTTGAAATGATTATGTGACGCCTTTCTAATTCTCACGCTGCTTTCAGCAAAGTTCACAATCAGCGCTCAAGCATTAGAACTGACATAAAATATTTGAATGGCATGCTTCGTAAAACCGGATTAGGAATTACTGCGCAGAGCACTTCATATAGCGCAGATCGACACAACACAAAATGCTGGAGAAAGTCAGTGGGACTCCAGCATTTTAGACAATAGATAATAGACAATAGGTGCAGGAGGAGGCCATTCGGCCCTTCGAGCCAGCACCGCCATTCAATGTGATCATGGCTGATCATTCTTAATCAGTACCCCGTACCTGCCTTCTCCCCATACCCCCTGACTCAGCTATCCTTAAGAGCTTTATCTAGCTCTCTCTTGAATGCATTCAGAGAATTGGCCTCCACTGCTTCTGAGGCAGAGAATTCCACAGATTCACAACTCTGACTAAAAAAGTTTTTCCTCATCTCTGTTCTAAATGGCCTACCCCTTATTCTTAAATTGTGGCCCCTGGTTCTGGACTCCCCCAACATTGGGAACATGTTTCCTGCCTCTAACGTGTCCAACCCCTTAATAATCTTATACGTTTCGATAAGATCCCCTCTCATCCTTCTAAATTCCAGTGTATACAAGCGTGGTCGCTCCAGTCTTTCAACATAGGACAGTCCCGCCATTCCGGGAATTAACCTAGTGAACCTACGCTGCACGCCCTCAATAGCAAGAATATCCTTCCTCAAATTTGGAGACATTTCGTGTCCACCTTCGGTTTAAACCAGCATCAGCAGTTCCCTCCTACACGCTTCATGCAACGTAACGCAACCAAGCTAATGAGCTCATTGGCTTTACTCCAAGTGAATGGAATCAAACTCCAGTTGCTCAATCCTTAATGCAATAATCTCAGGGTATGATTGTAAAATGTATGGTGGCTCATTGAAATTTGATCATCACTATTCACAATATTTGACAATCAGTCAAACATTCAACTCAGAAGAGGCAGCAAAACTATCCTTGGGAGCAGCTACACAGTTACTTGAATGCATCTTCTAATTACCACCCCAGTGCTGGGCGTAGCTGGGATCAGGTGAATCTGGGCCCTGGCCAACTAGTCGTTCTTTCACAAGTTCATAGGTTGTAGGAGCAGAATTAGGCCATTTTGCCCATCAAGTCTACTCCGCCATTCAATCATGGCTGATTTATCTTTCCCTCTCAACCCCATTCTCCTATCTTCTCCTCATCACCCTTCACTTTCTGCCAGGAGATCTCTTGACTCGCGTGAAGCCGATCTTATTGACTAGCTTTCCCCTTGTCTTGTTCAAGTGAATTTTTGTTTTGATGCGTGAGGATGTGTCATAAATTTCAGTGGATTAGACGACTGTGGGAGATGTCAATAGTCAATAGTCAATAGTCAATTTATTTGTCACATACACATAAATGTGCAGTGAAATGAAAGATTACCCACAGTGCAACAATAAGACCAATAAAAATAAGCAATAAAAATATGCAATAACACACAATCATAAACCAACACCAATCAAAAAGAAACATCCATCACAGTGAGACTCCTCCAGTCACCTCCTCACTGTGATGGAAGGCCAGAATGTCTTTTCTCTTCCCCTGCCGTCTTCTCCCGCGGTCAGGCGGTTGACGTTGCCACGTTGGGGCGGTCGCTCCCTAGGATAGCGCTGAAATTGGTCCTGCTCCCACTCTGTGTGCAGTGTTCAATGGTGTTTATTTATCACATGTGCAACTGCAAAGTGAAATTCTTCTTGCTCATTTACACATGCGTGGGCCACCATATTTTGACGCCATTTCTACAATCCAAAGTGTGGTCCGCTCATGCACGCGATCTACTGGAGCAGTTCCCAATTCTGGTAAGCCCCAGGCCTCTGCAGGGCATTCCTCCATTGACCAGATTGACCCATGAACCGATGACGTCCCTCTCCTCGCCCGGCCAGCTTTGTATCCCAGAAGCCTCCTGCAACTACAGGGTGGGGCATGTGATGGAGCTGGTTATTAGATGAGGATTGTAGTCCTAGGAACATGGAGACTACGCAGGCACGACGATCATTTCGCTGATCACCTCCGCTCAGTCCGCCTAAATCTACCTGATTTCCCGGTTGCTCACCACTTAATTCCCACTTCCATTCCCACACTGACCTTTTTGTGTGGACCTCTTCCATTGCCAGTGAGGCCCAGAGCAAATTGGAGGAACAGCACCTCATATTTCGCTGGGCAGCTGATACCCCAGCGGTATGAACATTGACTTCTCTAACTTCAAGTAACCCTGCTTTCCCTCTCTCTCCATCCCTCCCCCTTCCCAGTTCTTTGACCAGTCTGATTGTCTCCGACTAAATTTAATCTCTGTTTGGTTTGTTGTTACCTTCTCCCAGCTAACAATGATCTATTCGACATGTTCCTTGATCTACATCCCCTTTGTCCCATTTTCACACCTTACACTTCCTTATCTATGTATCCCCCTCTCCCCTGACTTCAGTCTGAAAAAGGGTCTCGACCTGAAACGTCACCCATTCCTTCTATCCAGAGGTGCTGCCTGTCCCGCTGAGTTACTCCAGCATTTTGTGTCTATCTTCAATTTAAACCAGCATCTGCAGTTCCTTCCAGCGCAGAGGTTTAGTTTAGTTTTGCTTATTTTAGTTTAGAGATACAGCGAGGAAACAGGCCTTTCGGCCCACTGAGCCCGCACCAACCAGCGATCCCTGCACACTAACATTATCCTACACACACTAACGACAACTTACAATTATATCAAGTCAATTAATCTACAAACCTGTAGGTCTTTGGAGTGTGGGAGGAAACTGGAGATCCCGGAGAAAACCCACGCAGGTCACGGGGAGAACGTACAAACTCCGTACAGACAAGCACCTGTAGTCAGCAACTCTACCGCTGCTTCACTGGTGATGGGGGTGGGGTTAAAATGGGGCTATGTTAATTAGATATAAGAGGGCAATGAAGAGTAAAACAAATGTAGATTGCATGCAAATCAAAATATAACGCATAATTTTAGGAGAGCCATGTGCTAAATTCAAAGTCATGATCACAGGAACAATGTGTTTTTTAATACAGAATATTTCTGAACGTGCACAGATCTGTCTGTAGTCCTATTTAGTAAGTGTTTGCGAATGGAATGGAATGTAGAGTTAATAACATATATTGGCTCCATATTGGACCATGCTTACTGAAATAGAAAAAAATGCACATACCTAAAAACAGGTCCTAGTTGTATGAATTCCTCCCAAGACCTTATTTAAATGCACACATTCTCTGAGCATTGTATCATCATCTAACTTGATTATTTTGACCATTACGGTGCCAATTGTTTAGTCACTCAGTGGGTAACTACTCAGCTACTCAGCATAGAGGTCTCATCTCTAATGCTTGGCCAATGCTGATGATATTAATTGGTCGAAAGAGGCCCAGAGGTGTTAAATACTAGGCAATGCCCCCATTCCATGTTGCTGACAAGTGAACCAGCAAAGTAACAGTTAACTCAATGCAGTTATGCGATGAATCTGAGCTGTGAGCCTGGCTCAAAGCAAACATGGACAGGAAATAAGGCTAACGTTTCAATTATCCACCTTAACTTCCTGGTAAGAGCGTGAGAATTGTAAGTTTACACTTCACTGGATTCACACCTGAGGTAAGACCATTGAGAAACTAAAGGCTTCTGGCTTATAGGGGAGCTGGGCCATTTCCTTGTGCAACCAGGAATGACTAATAACAACAGTTTCTTCAGCATTGCCCACACCCTAAGAAGAAAGTCGATAAAAGAAACATCATGATCTAAAATGAACTTTTCGAAATGAAGTGACTAGAAGATAGACACAAAATGCTGGAGTAACTCAGTGGAACAGGCAGCATCTCTGGAGAGAAGGAATGGGTGACGTTTCAGGTCGAGACCCTTCAGACTTCGGATCTGAAATGGGTTTTGACCCAAAACGTCACCTATTCTTTCTCTCCAGAGATGCTGCCTGTCCCGCTGAGTTACTCCAGCATTTTGTGTCTATCTTGAGTTTAGTTTAGTTTAGTTTCTGCTCCGCTTCCTGACAATTTTCTCCCGCTGGAGTAACTCAGCGGGACAGGCAGCATTTCTGGAGAGAAGGAATGGGTGACTTTTCAGCTCGAGACCCTTCTTCAGATTATTGTACAGAAATCTACAGCAATCACCGCAGAGATTGCCAGGAGAGTGAGATCTGGTTACTTTGTTGTTCATGGTTTGAAGGTGGATGCCAAGAGAGTACCCTAGTCACTGAGTAATGCCGTGGAATTGATTATTCCGACCTGAACTGCCAGAGACATATTTCACTATCTTATCCAAAGATAGACCTATTTTAGAGTCATAGTCATAGAGTGATACAGTGTGGAAGCAGGCCCTTCAGCCCACGTGCCCACACCGGCCAACAAAGTCCCAGCTACACTAATCCCATTTGCCTGCGCTTGGTCCATATACCTCCAAACCTGTCCTATTCATATACCTGTCTAATAATTTCTTAAACGATGGGATAGTCCCAGCTTCAACTACCTCCTCTGGCAGCTTGTTCCATATACCTACCACCCTTTGTGTGAAAAAGTTACCCCACGGATTCCTATGAAATTGTTTCCCCTTCACCTTGAACCTATGTCCTCTGGTCCTCGATTCCCCTACTCCGGGCAAAAGACTGTGCATTTACCCGATCTATTCCTCTCATGATTTTGTATACCTCTATGAGATCTCCCCTCATCCTCCTGCGCTCCATGGAATAGAGACCCAGCCTACTCAACCTCTGCCTAGAGCTCAAACCCTCTAGTCCTGGCAACATCCTCATAAATCTTTTCTGAACTCTTTCAAGCTTGACAATATCTTTCCTATAACATGGTGCCCAGAACTGAACACAATATTCTAAATGTGGTCTCACCAACATCTTATTCAACTGCAACATGACCCCCAACTTCTGTACTCAATACTCTGACTGATGAAGGTCAAAGTGTCGAAAGCCTTTTTGACCACAATCTTCAAGGAACCGTGCACCTGGAAAGTCTATATTATTCACAGACCAAAGATTCTTATCGGCATCTCAGCAGATGGAATGATGCACCCCAAGATATTCAATGTGCAAATACATTTGCAGTCCACAAAAAAGCTGGAGTAAAGTCCAAGACACTAGATTTGTGCCTGCACCATACAGGTCAGTCAATCTTTATGCTTGCATATCACATGCAACAGTCTTATGAGTTGAGAACGGCCAAGTGTTTCAGTAACCTAAAGAAACGTTGTATTTTGGCTTCTGAAGATCCAAACGGAAGAGATGGACAGAATAATTTCAGTGGCCATCTCAAGTGACAACAGAAAGGAAGACTTCATATTTAGGACATTTATTTAGACAATTAGAACCTGGGTTGTCGAGTTATGGATGCACCCAGCAGTAATAGTAACAAGTGGACAGACTCTTGAATAAAGGGAGATAGACCCAAAGTGCTGGAGTAACTCAGTAGGTCAGGAAGCATCTCTGAAGTAAAAGGGTGGGTGACGTTTCAGCTTGGGACCCTTCTTCAGATCCTTCTTTAGGTGTTGTTTAACAAATAGTCACCTACATATAAGTTTATACTGCAGGCTGCTCTGCAGCAATGGTGTTTGCAATTGCAGTCAGATACCTTTGACACAAAGCCCTGCGAAATCGGAAACACACAGAGGTAAGGTTTTACACACATTGGTGTAACTGGAGTACACGGTGCATCATGTTGGCCAGTGAATGTGAATCTAGCTCAGCATAACGAGCTGTGAAAACAAGGTCACTTTAATGGGCAAAGACTGCATATTACTGAACTGCATGCAAAGAAACAAGTTTCACTGTATGTCTTTACATGTGATAATAAAGAACCATTGACCATTGAGATAACTCAGGCTAGACTGGAAGAATGTCTTCAGCACAAACGCTTCAAAGTTGTAACTTGACACATTGTTGGAGAGATATGATGTTTTGTTCAATGACGCCAACACTGGAAGAACAGGATACAATGTGCATGTTTGCAGCAGAAGATACAAAAGTTACTCTAACGTGAGCTTAGATAGCCTCTGTGTACGCTGAAGAATCAAGTTGAGCAAGAACCAGAACGTTACTTGTGCCCAAGACAGGAAAGGCCAAGTTATTCTCTGGAGATTACAGTCCAACCTTATCAGGCTTCAACTGATGAAAACATCCACCATAGTTCAAAAGACTTGCACAGGAAACTGGCAGGTTCAAAGGTACAGTAAACCCTCGTTATAACGGACCATAGGTGGGGAATAGTGTCCGTTATTGCCGATTGTCCGCTGTAACTGAGTAAGGGTTTTCCCCCATTAAATCAATACCCGGGCGGAATCCTAGATCCCCATCACTGAGAGCCCAAGTTGAATGGCTTCCGCAGTGTAACTAACACCCTGTGTTCTTTAAAAAGCCATTGGTGTCTGATTACTGTGGAGTCACTCTGTTACGTGCGATATAGAGGTCCAAAATAACGAGGGTCAACTGTATTCAAAAACCAACATCTCTCACATGCCTATGCACAATTGACGGTTGTAAAAGATGGTCATTAGTACCTAACCAGCAACATGCACTTGGATACAGAGAAAACAGCACAAATGTTTTTAATTTGATTCCAAATTTAATTCATCCCACCCAAAGATAAGGTGCGGAGACAGACCTCCAGTCTGCCTGCAGGACATGGATCAGTATGGGAACCTTGAATGGAGACTGCAGCCTCTATTTTAGTGTTGGTCAATATTCCTGTTCAGGGAACATGGTAGAAAAAAGGTTAGATGTAGATTCCTTTACACCATTGCTCTTCAGCCAGGAACATCGTGAGCAGGTACTATTGCAACGTTTAAGAAACATTTAGACCAGCACATGGATAGGGCAGGTTTAGAGCAAAATAAGCCAAATGAAAGTAGATGGGACTCGTGTAGATGGGACAAGTTGGTCGGTGTGGGCAAGTTGGGCCGATGGGCCTGTTTCTATGTTGTATGACTCTATGACTCTGAGCTTTTCCAAGCCTGCACAACAAGGAAGCTAATAATGTTCTATTCTTCTTCTGTGGTTATTCTAGCTTTCACCTCAACAATCTATGACTCGCCCTCAGTCATCCACCCACTCCCCTCTTATGTTTGACTTGCAAACATCCTAATTTCCTTAATGCTGATCCTCCCTCAATCATTAGCTGCATGCCTTGTAATCTGCCAATCCTCACCCCTTCTGTAGAACTAAAATAAACCTCTTCTTAACCTGCTCCTACACTGCATCCTTCCACTGCCAATCTGTCCCTAATCTACGCAGTGCTCCTGCAGTTTGTAACCCTCTCCAACCACCATCCCCGGTCCTTGCGCAGTGCTGGGCCTTGGTCGAGTTTACTCAATCACATTAATATTGTCCTGCCAATTCCCCAAGAGGAGGAAAAACCGGGAACTTATTGTATGAAGCTGCAGGGATGACTGAAGTATTGCCAAAGTGGACAGGTGGCATTGCCAGCTTTCAACTTGTTTATGAAGTGTGGCAGTTACTACTCCAAAGCAACCAAGAATCAAAGTGTACCTCTGTAATCGTCAGCCGCCTGCTACATTTATTCATGCATATATTCCACCAAGAGCTTCCTGCCAGCCTCTTCACTGAACAAATATATCAGCTACACTGTTACTGGATATCCAGGTCATCAAAGGGCTTTGGGAAGGTGGGTGAAGATATCACATTGGGCTGTTGTCGTGTTAGGAAAATAAAATATTCACAGAGCGGCACGGTGGCGCAGGGGTAGATTTGCTGCCTCACAGCGCCAGAGACCAGGGTTCGATCCTGACTAATCTGAATGGAATTTGTATGTTCTCCCCATGACCGCATGGGTTTTCCATGGGGCTCTGGTTTCCTCCCACACTCCAAAAACATACAGGTTTGTAGGTTAATTGGCTTTGGTAAAGATTGTAAATTGTTCCTACCGTAGTAATAGGATAGTACTAGTGTACGGCGATCGCTGGTCAGCATGAGCGCGGTGGGCCGAAGGGCCTGTTTCCAGGCTGTATCTCTAAACTAAACTAGACTAAACTTAACTAACAGCTTATAAAATTATTTCGTAAGATTGGACAGCCCAGAAGAAAAACATTGTTAGTTCTCAGTTGCAAATACTTTTTGCAATTTTGTTAAAATGATCAATGTATTTTTTCTGCAAACTTTTTTGATTTGCCCTAACTCTATTTCTGCAATCTTCTATGACCTTTTTAGTTTAGTTTAGTTTAGTTTAGATGTACAGCGCAGAAACAGGCTCTTCGGCCCACCGAGTCCACGCCGACTAGCGATATTAACACTATCCTACACACACTGGGGACAATTTACATTTATACCAAGCCAATTAACCTACAAACCTGTACATCTGTGGAGTGTGTGAGGAAACTGAAGATCCACACGGTCAGAACGTACAAACTTTGTACAGACAGCGCCCGTATTTGGGATCGAACTCAGGTCTCTAGCATTGAAAGCAGTGTAAGCAGCAACTCTACCACTGCACCACTTGCCTTCTTCTTACCCATATTCTTACAGTTTTAAAATCAAGACTTCACTACACTGTTTTATAGTCATCCATTCTTTATCAGCAATGCTACATCTGCTTTTTTCTAAATGTTGCCCTAGCTATTCTTATGTGCAAGCTTTAAATATAAAGGTTTGGTTTTGTTTAACTATTTCTTGATTTATTTGATCTCTCTGGCACTTTTTGAGCTTGGTATTACAACCTTGATCTTTGAACTTTGAGGTAGGTTGTTGCAAATTTAGTCTATTCATCAAAATTATCGACTAAGATTGTTATTGTGTTTTTATTTTAAACATGTTCCATCAAGTTTTCAGTTAAGACTTAGACCAGAGCTTTATTTTAAATGTTTTCGTTATTTGTTTTATTGTACCACAACCGATTAAATGAATGGATCAAGAAGTACCTACCCCTGGCAGGCAGTTCATTGGAGAACAGCTGGTAATGTCGTCCTTGTGGGTCAGTGTGTCTTGTAGGTCAAGCTGCCGTGTTTGTGCATGTAAATGCAGAAATCATCGGCAACTGGAGGTCAGATGCTGATGCACCTTAGTCCAGCAGTGAAAACAAATGTCTTGAACCGAAGGGTCAGAAAGCTTTAAAATCCAGCACTTAGCTTTGAATTAGTTCTGGCTGGCGTAAGTGTACAACAGGATTCATAAGGTCATAAGGAATAGGCGTAGAATTAGGCCATTTGGCCCATCAAGTCTACTCCGCCATTCAATCATGGATGATCTATCTCTCCCTCCTTACCCCATTCTCTGCCTTCGCCCCATAACCTTTTTTTAATCTCTTACCTCGACGGAGATGAGATTTTTTTCCATATCGTATCTCCGTCTGCACTGCGGCCTATCATCGAGGAGATGGCGGCCTTTGCTGGAGACCGACTTCTGAGAGCTCCACGGCGGGGAGCCAACGGGACTTTAACATCGCGGAGCCCGCGATCCCTTTGCCAGGGATCGACCTCGGAGCTCCATGGATGCCTGCGGACTTAACATTAACGGAGCTTGCGGTCTCTGGTTAGAGACCAACCTTCGGGAACTCCAAGCCGCAGGAGCTTCGACCAACCCGACGCGGGAGCTTCGAATGCCCCGACGCGGGAGCTTTGACCGCCCCGACGCGGGAGCTTCGACCGCCCCGACGCGGGAGCTTCGACCGCCCCGACGCGGGAGCTTCGAACGCCCCGACGCGGGAGCTTTGAACGCCCCGACGCGGGAGCTTTGACCGCCCCGACGCAGGAGCTTCGAACGCCCCGACGCGGGAGCTTCGAACGCCTCGACGCGGGAGCTTTGACCACCCCGACGCGGGAGCTTCGAACGCCCCGACGCGGGAGCTTCGAACGCCTCGACGCGGGAGCTTTGACCGCCCCGACGCGGGAGCTTCGAACGCCCCGACGCGGGAGCTTCGAACGCCCCGACACGGGAGCTTCGACAGCCGGTTGCAGGACCTTCGACCGCCCCGACTGCAAATGGTTCGACTGCCCCAACCGCAGGAGAATAAAGAGGAAGGAGATTGGACTTTTTTTGCCTTCCATCACAGAGAGGAATGTGGGGAATCCACCTTGGTGTATGTTTATGTTAACTTTTATGTAGTTGTGTATCTTGTTGCTTTTTTTCCATATGGCTGGATGGTAATTCACATATCACTGTACTTTAATTGGTACACGTGACAATAAAAAGACCTTCGAAACCTTTGAAACCTTTGAACCTCTGACACCTGTACATTCTTTTAACATTCATTTGAATGTGATATGTGGAGGAAGGAACTGCAGGTGCTGAGTTTCACCGAAGATATACACAAAATGCTGGAGTAACTCAACGGGACAGGCAGCATCTCTGGAGAGAAAGAATAGGTGACGTTTTGAGCATCAGGGGAGAGGGAAACTAGAGGCATGAAAAGATACAAAGAACAAATGAATGAAAGGTATGAAAAGAACAAATTAAAGCCAGCCAGATGATCAAGGATCATTTTATATTATTGATTTAATTTAATGTTGAATGTCAAGTTGCTGTGTGAATCAGAAAACTGCAGCTAAGGTCACCTAGTCTTTGAAGGTCTGCTCTGCTTCACGAGCAACACACTGGCCTGTGTGTTAGGCTTCCTGCTCAGCTGGCCCTGCAATGTTGCAAGATTAGTATTGGTGTGTGTTTATTACTGAGTAGTGCAGCTGCAGAAAAAAACCATGAGCATTAGCAACACCTGATCTGGTGTGGTGCAATAAAGAACATAGGTGCTTCATAAGGAAGACAGACCAGCAAAGAGGGGGAGAGAAATGGATTGAAATGAAATTTGGGGCTGAGATGAGCCAAGGCACGGTTGAGAAAGGTGGGAGGGTGGGGTAAGGGTGTGGAGGTTCCTGTGGACTAGAAACACTCTACAGACTATGGAGTAGGAAAAGGAACTGCTGATGCCAGTTTACACAAAAGGACACAAAGTGCTGGAGACTCTGAAGTCTGTTGAAGGGACCGGACCCGAAATATCACCTATCCATGTTCCCCAGAGATGCTGCTAGAGCCGTTGAATTACTCCAAAACTTGTGTCCTTTCACTCTACTGACTAGTTGGCCTGAAAAGTTTGCTTACGTGCTGAATGTTCATCCCTATTAATTATACAAGAAGCACAATACTTTTTCTTTCTCAAAACATTGCATTTCATGATCGCCAACAATTCTTGATCATTTTACATTCAGGTTTCAGTAAAATAATTTACTCTTTGCATTTATGCGCATGTATTTCAAGAACTCCCATTTCTTTGTATTATTTTTAAATGTCTCTGATTTTCAAAAGCATTTAAAAACAGTTACATAGTTTAAAAAATCTCCATGTCATTTTATAAACTGAATGACGCACTTTAATTCTCACAGTGCCTCGGGATCAGAATAGAAAAGCAATCAGTAAACAATGATTTATGCTGTA